>NC_056726.1:387702543-387805194 GCF_019279795.1 Protopterus annectens
CAACATGCAGTTGCAATGCAGTCCCATCATTGACACCTGTATATGGTGACATACTGACAGTACGGTAGGATGTACAGCAGGTATGGATGGATGTGTGTACATAAAGTGGTGATCCACCTGTGTAGATGGATGCTTGCCGGGGACGGCTCACAGGTGTGTCACACGCCATCCTACCATTACATGTGCAAACAGCATGCTATGTTACCGTTACGTGACGGTGGAGACATAAAACCTACACAGCAGTCAGGTGTTACCAACAGTATGTCACTTGACACCTGTAACACTTACATCCTCCCGTGTGCATATAGCAGCACAATTGCTGAAGGTAGCATTGGTACACGTAATGCGGCCAATACTGCTGCATGTCTGTCAGACATATCATCATATAGCAGGTGTATCATTTACAGTACTGCCATGTGTGTTTGCTTGTGTGACCATATATGCCACATATGGTGGGGAATACATCCCAATTGTTACACACCCCTGTACACTGTTGTAGAGATCTGTACATACTGCAGTGTGGAAAGCATGACGTAGGCAGGTGTGGTGTGTGTATCACACACATCAGCTATCCATATGTGTACGACATTTGTGGTCTCCACAGTGTGTGTGTGTGTGTATGTAGGTATGTATGGCTGTCTATCATACAGAATACACAGGATCCCTAACCCCTCATGGTGATGCAGTCCGCTACCCTGTTGATGCCATTGGTCTCAGCTGCACTGGCTACCTGTACATGTTCTTTCTCTGTGTTACGTCATGTGGGTGCACAGTACTGTGAGGGTGATGACCACATAGGCAAGGGTCCTCACCTCAACACTATGGGGTGTGCGTTATAGTGTTGTTGACCCCGTGAGTGTGAGCATGTTCCTGTAATGTGACAGGGTATTACTGCTACACAGTGAGGCCTCATGCTATCAAGTGGCCTCTAACATTATCATTGGCCAGACCGCTGTGTACAACCCCTGCACCATGTCAACATACCTGTGATGTGACCTGGTATGGATGTCACGTCTCTAGCCACTGTAGCCTATTAAACTTCCCACATGCTTCTGGATCAGTATATGTGTGGACATCTGTGGTATGTCAGACTTTCCAACAGTCAGGCTGAGGCTACGTATAGCATGCTGATATTGCCATATGTGCCTGTGAGTACTCCACAGTTACACATGGGAGACTGCAAACAGTGCTACCTGTAGGCACATGCAAGTAGACCATAAGGAGGGAACCAGGGTATCATTACCAACATGCTGTTACTGTTGTTACCGAGACACATACTGTGAACATATAACAATGCATGCTAAACCTGTACTACATGGTATGTCTGGTGCGTGTCAACAGTACACAACTAATGTAATATACACATCTCTCAATATTCTCACACAACTAATGTAATATACACTTCTCTCACTATTCTTACACAACTAATGTAATATAGACTTCTCACTATTCTGTTCACCCTGTGCATCAGACCATTTGAGCATGTCCCTGCACCGATGGTGTGGATGCCAGGGATACAGCACAGGCTTCATCATATGCACAGGGTGATAATGTTTGCCAGGGGCATAGGCTGCACCAATGGATGACATCATGTGTGTGGGTAAGGGCCAGTGATATGATTGGACATGTCTGTTCAGTATGCATGTGGGTGTTGTGGTGCCCTACAGATGTCTTTGCTGTGTGCGTGTATGTGTGTACACAGTTCTGCCTTTTGTGAGGCCTAAACGGGGTATTATTGACAGCTCCAGATTGTACAGACCAGGTTGTACAACTCACTGTGTCCGGCCACGGCCACGTGACCTGTGCCTGCCAGGGGTTGCACGGGAACTACTAGGCGGTGGTACAGATTGGCTACTGTCCGACGACACATGTCCACTGGAACTGTGTCCCCACTGGAAATGTCCAGGGCCACGTCCACGTGGCCTGCTGTGTCCTGGTGTGGACAGCGCAGTACCAGCTGCACTGCTATTGCTACCGGCACTATGGGAGCGGGCATGTGAGGTGGCACGCTCACGTTGACCTGCACTAGGTGGTTTAGCTGGCCTACTTCCACATGGCCTACGCCTCACTCCTACCAGATGTTCCAGCACAGACAGCTCATGCTCGCGGATTGCCATGCCATGGTCAAGGATTCCGACCATCATCCAATCGCCTGTCCAGAACATCAGCAATCTGCTGTTGAACATTTGCCAATGCCTGGATGTTGTCATTTAGGGTACGGATAGCAGCCCTCTGCAGCCTCTGCCCTTCTCTGTTCTGCCATTCAGCACGTGCCTGTGCCACCATTACAGTCTGGAACATGCGTCTGGTGATACCAGCTGCTGCACTCTGTCCTGCAGGTGCATGTCTGCCAGAGGTCCTCCTATAAGCAGCACCGGCCACATACCTGTGTGGCACATCTGCAGTCATTACACTGACACCATGGTGTGTAGACACACCTTCTGTAGCCACCACACGTTCCTGTTCCACGCTAACAGACGCTGACTGTCCTTCCTCTATGGCCATTGGTGATGCGGTTTGTGTTGGCAGCAGAACTGTGTACGGGGAAGAGGGGGACATAGCTGGGATGGCAACCATTGGCACAGATTCAGCCTCTGACAACCCTGCCTATACCTCATGCATATGTTCATCACTGCTAGTATCTGTGGGGACACTAACATCAGATGGACCGCAGGAGGGTAATGCACCTACATCACCTGTGAATGCAAAGAACGACTCTAAATTACAATAGACACACACACAGACACACACACACACAGACACACACACAGACACACACACAGACACACACACACAGACACACACACACACACACACACACACACACACACACACACACACACACACACACACACACAGACACACCATGCATGTGATTTGACAGATGGCATGCAGCATGCCTGTGGTACAGCAAAGGGCATGCAGCTCAGACATTAATAATGTTAGTAAGCATACCTCCCTGGGGTGCACACTACAACAAGCAGGTATCATATCAGTAGCCATGCAGTTCACACAATCATGGTAGTATGCATGCATCCCCGTGATACACCATGTGGACCAGAACAGGATAACAGTACACATGGCTGACGTGACCTTGACATGTAATCTGCTGACGTGTGCATTAACATGCATACATGTCTGACACAATGGTGTCCTGACACATGTACAGCATCGTAATGGGCATCACACTGTGGTGTTGTCTGTATGCCCTACAGATAGAATACATGTTTAGCAAATGTGCATGAACATGGAAGGGTAGTGTGAGCCATCTACATTGCTATACAGTGTGAAGCACAAACACTGTACCACACATGTTATTCGAATGCATACTACATATGCCTCCATTGTAGAACACCTCCACCATTGTATGCACAGCTGACCACACATGTAGCAATGACAAATACTGTGGTTTCAAGTCGGTGTATCATTTCGTTTGTATATATTGCACATGGGTGGCCTGTGTGAATGATGGATGATGCGACCTGTATATTGTGACTGGAATGAGCATCGTGTGCAAGTGTTAACTGGCCACATGGCAAATAGATCTATGCTTTAACATGCCTGATACTGATGACAGTCTCACCTGCAATGGACTCATGTCTGTTCGGCATGCCAGAGGTACCTGTATAGGGGTGACACAGCAGTATGAACATTATCCATGACTGTATGACAGCCACAGGGTGCACTGTGCATGTTAACACATTCGCCTGTATGATAGCATATAGGGTAGCATACTGTAGTATGCAGCATGTGTGTCCACATACCTTGCATATGTTGTTACTTTACATAATGTACAGTGACACATGCAACTAAATGGGATATAATAGCCATATGTGCAGTACTGACTTACCAGGCAACTCCAGGCTCATTGGTTGGGAGACACCCACCTCTACGATGGCAGCTAGTGTTTGTGGATGCTGTTCTGAGGGTGTCCCCAGACTGGCCAGTAGCTCCTCGGTGTGTGTGAGTGGGGGCTGGGTTGGTGACCCACCACCTGTTCCACCTTGTTCCCTGGTGATTGCAGTGGCACGCTGTTTTGCATGTCGTTTCAAGTCCGTGCAGTGTCTGCGCACCTGCTGGTATGTGCGGCTATGGCCACCCACATCATTCACCCTCCTGCAAAGATCCTGCCACAGGTCGTCCTGCTGCTGGGCATGCTGTGGCACATGGCTGAACAACACCACGTAGTTCTCATGGAGGTACGGGATGAGGACATCATCTTCCTGGCGGCTGTACGCTGGAAGGCGTGTACGAGGCATTATCTGTAAGACATAATGATGGTGACAGGTCACAGTTTCAGAGATGTACAGAGATACTGCTGCACATACATTTCTATGACATCTAGTACATCTGCACAGTTATCTTTGCAAATCATCATGACACTGACACGACTGACGTGTTTGTGTCACACACATGTAACACCCGTTATGCATTGGATATCATCACCATATATGTGTGTCACCTCATTACAGTGTTCATACTCCATGTGAATGCTGTCTTGATGTGGGCATGTCTATTTGCCTGCACTGGTGTTCTTACCTATCTGCACATGCCTGGATGTGTCCACAGTAATGCTGTTGACCTTGATGCTGTGTATATGTCACATATCAACACAGACACAGCCTTAATGGACTTGAGCAGTAACAATGCACACATACGCATGGAAACCTGTACATGCATGTGTTTTGCCATATACATCTACACAGCACTGTACAGCTGTTCAACATCCTGCCACAGATCGCCTGTGTTGCACATGTGATAGACATGGGACAATGGCTAGTCGGACGTCATTCGCAGGGATGGTTATCAACCATAGCATGTGTGGGTAAGGTTTCCTAGCTGTAACAGACAGCCATTATGCCACCGTAAGGTGCATCAGTGCCACATTACTGATCCAGACAGTTGATACTACATCTACCATGCGGCCATCACACCATGTATGACTGGGATGACATGTGCAGCTTTGATGGACAGGGTTGCATGGTTTGGCAGGAGTATGTTACATGTATGGCACAGGGATCTGTCCAGCATGTGGCAATCCTAGTATTAGGACGGTGGATGTCCATGACGTATGTCTTACAGATCAGGATATGGACATGTAGCATGTCCATCATCATGGTGTAGCAGATGTCTTTATGCAAGGTAGACAGCATGCTGCATAGTGGAGGTGAGGATTGTGAAGGCTGGTATCGCCCATTCACGCATGGCCATTACCCCTTAAAGGTGATATGTGATACAATATTGGTCACCCCAGTGCTGTATATGCCTGCCCGATGATCTCCGTGCTCATGGATGGCACCCTGTCATGACATGGGTACCTCATATGACTACCTAAGGGGCCTGGAGACGTCACCAAGTCAGGGAGGTATACTGCACAGCACCATCCCTTACACAGTGTCCATAATGTTGACCACAGCCTAGGTGGTAGTTAATGGGTACGGGGATGTTCACCTAGCGGTGACAATGCTGATATCATCCATCAGAATGTGCACATATGTCACACACCTCACCCACACAGCCCATTCTGTATGTTGTTCACAACACTGACACAGCTATTACTCATAGGTCATGGCCATTCACATCCTTACATACACAGATGCCTAACATTTGTCTGTGTGGTATGGGCTACAATGAGGGTGGAGTACAACACATTAACCCTGTTCTACTGTAGCTGGCACTGGTGTGATATGCACATGTCACTCTGGCACCTTTTGTAGTTGTGAGTCTGTCAACAGGCCACTGGTAGAACACTCCTGTGACATACAAAGGTATTTGTAATCAAACATCTGTACTGTCTTGTACATCTGTACTGATAACATCTACAGTGATAATGGTTCATGGACATGCGCACCATACTCAGCAGGGTTATAGTGCGGTGCCACCCATTATGACTGTCGTCACCACTTGTGGGTTGATATTATCCAACCCCCTATCTGTATTGTATGGTCATGCTAGGCACTTGTTCAGAACTTGTGAGCATGGCATGACCTACTGATTAATAAAGTACCCATTCCACACCATTTCCCACAGGTACACTGGCTGTCCTGAAATTTCCAGCTTGCTTATGGTACAACAGCTGTTGTACACACGTAACTCACATATCCTGTGAGACATGGTTGTATACACAGGCATGTCCACCTGTCACGTACCAGTGTTATTGCCTGTCTATATGATGGATATGTCATACATGTGGCAATAGAGCAATTGTCTCATGTACACATTCCATGCTCACCTCCCAACATATGACACTACAGCCTGCGGGGGATGCACTTATGCAGCACTGCTGGGGGTAATGCTGTCACCAACCCTGACTGCTCCTGACAGTCATGTGGGGATGTGTAACATTCGCAACACACCCCATTCATCACATAGTCTCACATGATCTCCACCACAGGCCACACATACGAGGACAACTTGTGCAGTACCTCTACATACTCTGTGTAGGCACCAGAGGCAGCCCCCATCACGGAACACAACATCACCAACTTATAGCCCACAGACTCATGTGTGCCCATCACATACAGCCAATAGGGTGTTATAACATACACAACACACCAGTCATAGGTGACTCTATAGGCAGTCACACTGCAGTTCCACACAGCAGGCTACACAAGGCGATAGTCGCTTACATCTTGCTGTCGGGTAACTGGTTCTGCAACATAACCTATGCACCCATGCCACACCTCACCAGGTATGATGTGACTGTCATTCTCCATGTTAGTGTGACTGCCCTGAGATGCCACTTCACAGACTACATGTGCAGGGACATGCAATAGCTCACCAGTCTTGTAGCCCTGAAGGTGTGGGCCAAGCCCTGGGGAGCATTATGCATTCATCCAGACCCGATACCACTGTACAATGACTGACTGTGTCACTTCAACAGTTGCCTATGCTTCTGCTGTCATTCCACAGGCATCTGGTATCTGTCCGCTTTGACTGACCTGATCAAACACAATGCTTTGGCACAGATGACCTGCACCTGTCAGCCCTGGGAGTAAAGATCACATGTAAGGCTCTTGCTGCTTCTATACTGCCTGTCTTGCACAGTTTCCAATAACAGTCACCGGCAGAATGGAAACTGGCAAGCAAGACATGGGGTCATGTGACACAATGCTTGCATCTTCCGCTGTGACGCATGCAGGCAAGGCACACCTTATAATGCACCACTCCAATATCTCTGCAGTGACTGGGACCTACCTTTAGGCTCTGCAGAGCACACCTGCAATGACAGGTTATAGACAGACCATACCTTTCAGGCACATACCTGGACCGGCACACCCACAGCTGAGGTGTTCCCATATCCCACTATGTTGTACACACATCCTGGCTAGTTACTTAGCACAATGCATCAGAGGTGCTCCACGTGCAACTAACTGTGTCTGGAACCACTATACACATTGTAACAAGCTACAGATTCAACAACATACCCCATGGTTACCAGACCTCATTTGTTGGTGTACTGGACAGTAGGGCTCAGACAGCTACTACTGATGTGTGACTGACACTACCCCACACTTAACTGGGATAGCCACTCATGTACCGACACATCCATGAGTCATAACCTCCACTCGGCTGGATCAACCCATGCACACCACCTCCAAGACCAACATTAACCTTGACATGAGCACTACCAACATGTGACTGGTGTTCCACACCTGGGGTTATCCCCTCATTGGTGGATTCCGAACATATGCTAATCAACCTTGTTAGCCACATCCCGGCACCACACCCTTCAAGGCATACACAGTACATGAGTACTACAACACCTACTACAGACATCTTATGACAGCGGTTGTTAACGTCATGACACCTGTGCAGATGGACAATGCACATACAAATGCTGAAACATACCCCAGTGCACTTCATTAGCACGTACATGACTGCATGGATCATGCTATTCCACAGAGAGCCATGATGGTACACACCAGATAACAGATGCCACTCTGGTGGTCAAGTTCCATGGACATAATGTACAACAACAGGTGGAGGCTGTTGCACAGTGGTGTACAATCCCATGGGTGGGGTAGCTCACTGGTCAGCCTCGGTAGGGCCACGGGATCCCTCATCACATACTCCAAGACTAGCTACATAAACATTACTGCGACACATTCCGGGGTGTACCACAAGGCATTATGGTGGTATGTCAGTAGTCAATGGCAATACCAACATCTGCTCTCACATACAAAAGTCACTCAAGAACATTACAGACCCAGGTGATGTTGGCAACATGCTGGCGGATGGATTCAATGCTAACATTACACCCTCTCACTCACTACAGGGCCACAATCCATGCAGGAACATTGCAGTGTCCCTGCGGTCACACCTACACAGTACTAACCTGCACTCTATATGTCCTGGGACACTGGCCCCATGTCACCTTCCAAAGTCCCAGGCTGTGATGTCCACAAACCTCTGAACGACATGTCTCCCCACTAGGCCACCATATTCAGTAATAGCCTTGTATCAGACATTGTGGCCCCTGAATGGCACACAGCAACATTTATCACACTCCACACAGGTGGCACCACAATGCACAAGTGGGACTATAGTCTTACACGCCTGACTGGACTGTTCTGCATGGCTATGGGGCACATCATCAAGGACGTCATTCACAGAGACATTGTTGGGCTCTGGTCCTTTATGCCACCCGGGTTGGACTTGTTAGGGCCAGAGCATGGCCCCTACACCTGGTGGACTCCTTTCATACAGTTACCAGGGTAGCTGATGATGGTACGGGAGTCCACACATCCTACATTGTCCTCTCTTTGCCTTTCAGCACCATTCTCCATTCTGGTATTGACAACATACACATCCAACTGCACATTGTACCCTATGTCTCAGGATGTTATGCAATGTGGCTCATGGACAGGACACACACAATGAGGGTAGCATACCATAGTACCTACTGCATTTCAGTTACATTTGGCATACCACAGTCCTCAGTCATAGGGCCCCTCATGTTCAGTATATGCTTCCCTGAGGTACAGGCTAGCACAGAGGGACTTTCCCTGCCGAGCTTTACAAGCCCCTGCATACAAAGCGCCAAGATTGATCCACCAGCTGATACTGACTCCATCCATACGGGTGTCACTGTGACAGATACCTGATATGAATATCATGGCCTCAAGCTGCATGACACAAGGTGCATGAACATCACCTTTGCATTACACCATTCACCCAATGACTATCACATAGGTGGTAGTCCCCTACATACCTGTCACATTATACATGTTTGTAGTACACACGCATGTTGCACCCACTCCTGTGGTTACCGTATTGCCACTGTGGTGTGGATATCCTTCTACATGGCCACACTTATCTGTACTGGGTGTGTAGCTGGTACATAGGCACCCATTGTACCTCTGAACTCAAGACTTCTACACACATTCAAGGGTACACCACCCCATTTAGGGTGTACCTTACACAACAGCTACAGCTTTACATACCACAACATTAACACACCATGACGTTTATTGATCTCCGACAGTTAAAGTATGCGGCTGAACTACGGACACCACGTCTGTACACATTTGCATACTACATACTCAGGGGTGACCTCTGCTGAACAGACAGGGCCCATGTCCATAACAATATTAATGGATATACTCCACATATGCGACATAAGCAAAAGCCACTGTGAGCAACATGCTCATGGATATGTGCACACACGCAACAATGAGTGGGATGTGCTTGAGGGTTACATTCCCAAACAGGACACTCACCATGCTTTGGAACATGAGTCCTATGTACATCACGCAGGGACACTCAGTAGCACTGTTCATGTGATACCTCCCTTGGTGGTTGGGAGACACATGTACGCCAGGGATCACTGCAGTGGCTGTACTGTGCAAAGGTGCAGGTAACACATGGCTCTGCTGTTCACAGGACACTACCCTAGAGAGGTGCCACTGGTGTGAACACTGTAGTTGTGCTTACACATAGACTTGCCAGACTGCATAGTACTCCACTATGAACCTGTGAAGCTATTACATGTCCTTTGTGCATGGTTACTTGGTAGCCCTTCCATTTAGATTAGCTATCATGCTATTACAATGTCCCATGCCTACAAGCCATATGTATCCTGTTATTGTACATGCCAATAGACGATACCTTTGGTATGCATGATATGCCTGTTATGCTGTGTAGAATATCTGACATATCTACCTACAATACTATACATTACACATATTTTACATAGTATCCCATAATGCAAAGCATACTTGCACAGCAGGACCACCTTAGACATGTCATTGTCGTTATATGCCCATACACATGCCTACTGTGACAGTATATCAACATATACTATCCCCTGCTATGGCACGTACTTGTTGGACATACCCTACCACTGACGGCGGGTTGTATAGAATTGTTCTATTTAAAGCTCTCATGTAGCATCCCTTGTGGTGTCTGTGATGTGTACCTTGTGGCCCACTGCTGGACGCACAGTTTCTACAAGCTTAAGTATGCTCAGCAAGACATCACTACATAAATACCTTTTCCCACTTTATGCATTGCGGACACTTTTAATTAATGCAAACCAGGCTATACATAGAGTAAATTATTAATACAAAACATGCTATACATAAACTTACATACCGAGTGTTCTACATACCTTGTTATCGTTACAGACTTTCGTCTCTATCTCTCTCACACTGCTTAAACAGGTATTTTGTATGAGCATACAGTTTGAATGTCTGGCAAGTCATCCTTATATACGTCGATACCTGTAATGTGGTTTCCTGCCGCCAGTTGGTGTTCCTGAGTGACTAATTACTTGCATATCAGCTGTGCAGCTACTCCATTCGCCAATCACGTGGCAACAGTGGGGTATAATTGAATTCACCACTTGGGCGTTGCCCATTTGCCCTACCTTCGGGGAGACGGCCTGTGTTGTGTTTTGTTATGTGTAATTGCAACTGCTATGCATAGAGACAAGTATACTTTGGATTCATGTCCCCTGTGGATTGTGTGTGACAGCTAGAGTATGTGGTTCAACATGTGGGTGTACCTGTCATCCCAACGTCTGATAATGGACTATTGCAAACAAAACCTGTAACATCACTGTTTGTTCCATTATACAACGGCTGCAATTTTGCATGGCGCCTTTAATTGTGTCTCTCACAAGGTATATTGACGGTTCTGCAGATGTAATTGACTGACTGGATGTTTGTGCTGTTATTACAGTCTGTATTGCTATAGTTTCTAGTGTGGGGGATGTCGGTGGGTGTACGTAGCATATACAGGTTTGTGGGGCTTGCATTTCTACATATTCCATATATATGTGTGTTGTCTCCATCCCTAATTAAAGAGCTATCAGTTAGTAGACTTATGTTACGGGATTGTACATTGGGCCATTGTTAATTGGTTTCTATATAGTATGCAGGTGAGGTTGATACTTCCATACCTCCAGAATTGCAGCGATATGTAAAGGGATATGTCTAAATGACAGCTATCCCGTGTATTTCTGTCCCAGATATTTGCAGTCATTGCGGTTGTGTTGGTAACAGAACCTCTTTGCCATGGGTTGCCACCTTTTCATATGGCCATTGTTGGACACTTGCGGGACACACAGCGGTGTTTACAGGCCAACACATAGCCATGGTCAGTACACAGGATAGCACATACTTTTATCCTCAATACATACCTATTGTTGTGGGACTTTGGCTACTTATCATATTGCATGTAACATTTACGTTTCTTACATACAGGCATAACTATTTAATGCAACTATTACATTATATATGGGACATATTAATATTCTATGATCTCGGACATTTGCCCTTTGTAATGTTTTATGTCAGGACACACCTGCCCGGGGGGGGGCTGGCCCTCCTAATGTGGGACAGGTGGTAACCGTATGCCTACGGCTAGCTATACCCACACCTACCGTAATGATCTTCCTCCGAGTTGGCACTAACAGACACATGATGCGGGGACACACACACACACACACACACACACACACACACACACACACACATTACAGTCACACGGAGATGCACATGGCACCCTCAACCCACACATACACAGACTACGGCACTCACAAACACAGTTGAACACCGGCAGCGGTAACTAAATGTCCATTCATATCATCATACTATTACTCGCGGTTGTACTGTTCCAGTACTGTGTTCTTTCAGTCTTTCAGCCTTGTGGTTATGCATGTCGGTATGTTACACATTCCATAGTTGGTGGCATCCTATTTATTTGTACCTCCAAGGTGTTATGAATGTTGTTGACCTATCTATATATATTTGCAGATATCGTTGAATCCGTATATATCAACATATATCACTCTATCACCCTTTCTATCTGTATTATATATATGTATATATGTGTACATATATATATATATATATATATATATATATATATATATATATATATATATATATATATATATATATCTGACGGGGAACGTGACAGGCAAGCTACACCTTTCATTGTATACTTGTTGGTGTATACTGTTTCCTGGACTCCGCACGTTTGTGTCTGTACCTGTCACATTACACACCTGCTGTAGGTTAGGGTTACCAGCTGTCCCACTCTGCGAGGGACAGTCCCTCTTTGGGCAGTTGTGTCCTGCAAAATATTTGTAAACATGGCAAATGTCCTGAGATTTTAGAACATACTTATTTCCTATAGTTTATGTAATAGTTGCATAAAACAGTTCTTCTGTATCTGAACAGAATAAGTAAGTAAACATTACAAGAATGAGCTTTTATCCAAGCAAAACAGTGAAGTTCTGATTTTCGTACTGGCCGGGTGTATGTGTCGGCCTGCAGACATCTGACGTATGTCCCACATTGGTCATTTGAAGAGGTGGCAACCCTACCATAGGTACATCTTGGCTAGCAATAGTGTTAGGTGATTCTATACATGATTGCGTGTTCTACACCTGGCAGTGGTCGTTTTACCCTTCAGAGCAGGCGCTATTAGTACAGGGGTGAATAATGCTGGTTTCACCTGTTCTGGACATCATTGACCATGATCTGCGCGATATTCGGAGAAGCTTATCCCTGTTTCGTGCATATCCATATAGTCATATTTAAACGTCGCTTACCAGCAGTGGGCAATGCATATTCCCGCTAACGTGTGCTAAACATGATCTGATGACCTGCATCCGACATGCATTACTCGTGCCTTCGGGATTACATTACATCCCTTGCAGGACATTGGACCGGGAACATGCACGATGGTCACTACATTTAACACATGGCCATCTGGGATTTGTACACGTGTTATGTCGTTTTGTACGTGGAGTATACTACGTCTGTTACTCCATACTGCACTCACATGGGTAACTCAGTTAGTTTACATATTGATGAGTCCAGTTAATGGTATGTCCATGTGATGTTTACTGGATGTGCTCCGGCATTGGGTATGTATATCACAGTGAGCCACACACGATACTGTGCTACACCTTCAAATGACCGTAGGTGGAGCATGCTGGGGTGACGAATACCTGTCATGGGTACACCCCATGCCTTGACACAACATCCATGATTATATTATGTGGAGCCCCTCATTAACGCAGCAGGGACTCCGTGCTGAGTTTGTGCAGAACAGTGCTTACACACATGTGCTCCCACGATTGCCTCTGCTCCTCTAAGCGACAGTTGGTTACTCAATGTTGTGGCAACAGCGGACACTGTTTGCCCCGTTTGGTGTATGGCCTCTGACAATCGGCCGTGTACCTACCGATGTACTTGGGAACCTATACACACAGCACCACCATATGCTGATAGGTGCATGTACTGTTCAGGTGTTGACATTCCATGTTCCAATAGCTGTTGTGTGTACAATGTTTGAGGGCTGCCTATGTAGGATTCACACAGTGGGCCACCTATACATTACAATTTACAGGTGGTCGTGTTTGTGTGCCATCCATTTTACTGTGTGTGCAGGTGGAGAGGTGTGTCAGTCCGTATGGGCCTACACTGTCAGAGTATGTGCTATACGTTCCCTCTTTGCCAGGGCATAGGCATATTGGGCACACATCCATCTGCCTACTGGGGCTGGCACAGTGTGTTCATGGTCTGGATCCCTCTGTGCCTGTGATGGCCTTGGCAATTGCAGTGGGCTATGAGGGCCTTCACCATTTTGTCCCTGCTGCAGCTGTTTCCGCAGGATCATATTATGTAGCATGGCACATACTATGACGATGTGGGCACACGTGCCTGGAGAGTACTGCAAGGCTCCACCAGATGTGTCCAAGCACCAGAACCATGATTTCAGCATCCCGAACACATGCTCTATGATGATTCTAGTTTGTGCGTGTGCCTCATTATGGCGTTCTTGCATGGGTGTGTGTGCATTTCTGATGGGAGTCATCATCCACAGCTCCAGTGCATAGCCAGCATCCCCCACAAGGTGGCCATGTGGGATGTCCCCCTGACAAATACCTGATATAGTTGTGAGGCATGCCAGATATGGGAGTCATGGTAGCTTCCAGGGCTGCCAGCCCACACATCCATGATAATGCCCTGGGCATTGCACACAACCTGGCAGTTGATGGAGTGGAATCCCTTGCGGTTTATGTAGCGCCTACCATGCTCACTGGGTGGTGACTTGATTTGTATGTGCGTGCAGTCTATCACACCCAGTACCTCCAGGTAGTGTGCCACACGGTGGAAGTGATGCATATTGCTGGCCAACTCCTCCTGAGTTCGGGGGAAGTATATATGCTCATTGGCATGTGGTAACATGGCATCCAGGAACTGGTGCAGTACCCTGGATGCTGATGCCTGTGAGATCCCCATTATATCTCCAGCTGGCCTTTGAAAGGTACCTGTGGCTAGTATTCACATGCTTACACATACCTTTGTGTCCACTGGGATGGGTTCCCCTCTGTTGTTTCTGGTTCTCAGGCGTTGCCGGCACAGCTCCACTATTTGCTGTAAGATGTCCCTGTCCACCCTGTAACGCTCTACTATCTCCAGATCATGTAGCCCCTGGTAGGTTACCCTTGGTCTGCACACACTTCTCCTCCTCTGGGACCTGCGGTGGTTGTCGGCATCATCCTCCGCAACACTGTCAGTCTCTAACACATGTTGATGAATCACAGCTATGGCAGCTCCCAACATGTACATTTTAAAAGTTCCCGTGTGTTTACACCTAAGGTGCAGTGTTTGGGAATACACAGGGGTGTGTGTAGGGTGCTTTCACACTTTATACTATTGTGCTGTGAACACCGATGATGTCATAGGGTGTGTATGTACGATCGTAGCTACAGGGTATCTTATGTGTTTTACTACCGGAACTACTATTGTGGTGCCTTTGGTGTTGAATTACATTTGGCTGCCGTGGATTACCTCTTGACCTTTTCTTTACATTTCTGCACATTCCACCTACCATTTTCTGGCATGCATCCAGCAGCCTGCTTTCATTTGTACTTTCCTAGACCTGGCGTATCTTGCGTAATGTGTGCTATTGCTGGTCTACTGTCGGTTTGCTTTGCTCTGCTATGACAGATCTCCTATCTTTGCAATCCAATGCCTCCCCTCCTTTCTTTGCATTCCAATGCCTCCCCTATCCTGTTTTGCAGGTTTCTGCGAGCAGACTTGTCAGCTGCCGTCGATTGGCCGCCGTGAGTTGATTGGTGTTGATTGCTCATTAGTACTCCAATTACCCTACTTCGGCATTTCCTTCTTTTCTTCCCCTGACCTTCCTGTTTGTGCTATTGTTCGCACCGCGTGCATCCACTTACTGGGTTTTGGGCACATTTTCATCCCCGTACACATGCGCTTTTGGGCACCATGTGTGCTCTCAGCTAAATGATTCTATACCTTCCTCCCCACCCCTGTCCTGCAGCTTTGCTTAGCAATGGCCAGGCCAGATTTGCATTGCTCCAATGTGCTTACTGCTATGGTGGCACACCCCTGTGCTGATGTCATGTATCTCCTCTGAACCACTCCTCAGTGTTATAGCGCTGCTCCGTATGGTACAACCTTCATCCGGCGCGATATTTGCGATTCAGTATTATCTGCCTCATTTACATGGCATTGACTACTAATTCATAGTTACCGCGCCGAACACTGTCGCAGGCCCTTAGCAACCCTTGCACCTTGGTTGTGGTTTTTCATGCCTACCATTGTGTATTATGGTGTAAACCTGATTTGTATTACATTGCGATTTTATGACATTTTTATATAATTTCTTTATGTTCCAGTTTGCGCACATATGCCCTGCGGTTGTACTGTGCGTTACTGTGGACATGACATTAAATGTTTTTTAGGTGTTGTGCATCTTTTCTTATGCCATTGGCTGTGTATTTAGCCATTGGCATATGTTAACTTTGTAATACATGAGTCTGGTCCGCTTCCATAACTCAGATGTTCTGTTTGGGAAAATGTAAACAGTGTTTTTTGGTTTACATTTCCGTGGGCTTACGCTACACCTGCACCACTTCATGAATCACTACCTGCCTTCATTTGCATGGTGCGACACTGCGCATGGGGTGATTAGCATACCTATGCCGAGGGCTGCGCAGTTCTGGTGTACGCCGGTAGTGCACGCGGTATTGGATCGTACCTGAATCGCTCGACGGACATATTTGGCGTTATTCCACCTACGCTACGCCTGCGCCTGGCGCAAGCTTCATGAATCCACTACAATGTATTCTTATTTGTTTTATCAAAAAAAGTACTATTAAAGGGTATTAGAATTCAAACCAGATCTTAATATCAACATTGGCATTAATAAATTTCCTAAAATCATTAAGTGTAGTATTTATAGGTTAAATTTTTGTTGGGTGAGAAATGTTATATGGTAGGATAACAGAGAAGGTACCAGAATTTATTGAGATGATCTTCTAGAGAGAGGTTTGTTGAAATATTATTTCATTTTGTAGAATGGTCAAATGCAAAGATTTCCAGTTAAAAGAATAATTTGGATCAACCTAATTCAAAACAATTTTAAAAATTGAAGCTTTGATGTAAGTTTCAAAATCTGGAAAGTTTATCCCTCCCTTATCCAATGGGCTAATGTGATGCATGTGTGCTATTCTTTTCCTTTTAGTAAGCCATGGAAATGTTAATAATAACTTATTTATATCCTTGATAACATGTTTGTCCGGAAGAATTGATAATACTTGGATTATATATAGGATTTTAGATAAAAAAAATCATTTTTATAAGGTACAGCCTGTCTTGAAAGGGAATAACAAATGTATTCCATCTAACTACAGAATATTTAATTATTATATTTGTAATATTTATAATAGTATCATAGTTAGTATTAATTGTTTATTTGGTATATATTGTGAGAAAGAGCCTTATCATTTTACACATTGTTGTCTTTGAGATAGGTAGCTTGAAAGCCATTCTAGAGAAGTGTGTGTAAGGCTTAGGGAAGATAGTTCAAGCAAAAGTTTGGGGTGTGACACAGTGTCAAATGCCTTTGTTAGATCTAGAAATATTGTTGAGGTGAGATGGCCTAAGTCTCTAGCTCTTTTGATTGTATCTGTAAAGGATATTAGAGCAGTTGTGCTGTGTACTGGTCTGATGCCATGTTGGGTGAATGATTATGTTATTAGGTTATTATATAAGAAGTGCATGTGAAGGAATAAAGCAGTTTGGTAACTAATGACGCTGAAGCCCTTTACACTGTATTACTACACGTAATGTACTGAAGCAGCTACAGAGGCTTATAACAGAAATAACAATGTTCCACAAGGACAAACTGAACGGTTGAGAAATCTAATAATCTTGGTATTGAGTTACTTTTTTTTTTAGTTTCAATGGCCAGACTTACAAACAAATAAGGGGGATCAACATGGGTGCAGCTATGGCCCCTTGCCTGGTCAATGTAGCCTTAGGCAAGTGGGAGGAGGAATTTGTACTACAAAGTGAATATCAGAGTTTTATAGGTTCATAGGTTCGTAGGCGTTTACTAGGCTAATGAATACAAGTGCCTTTTTAAGCCATCCGTGCATCCCAAATCTCTGAGAAGTTCTGATACCCTTGATAAGTGTAAGCATGGGCCTGGGAGATGAACTATTTATAGGTTACTTGTTTGCATCAGAGGAATAGGTGCCAAACCAGGGATGAATTTCTGGTTTCCCATCCAATTGTCCAAGTTGCACTTGAATTGGAGTAGGGAGGAACTCTGCTTCACATGGATGGGAAGCCTGTTCCATAGACTGGGTAGTCTCTGATATACATACCTATCTCTCCAGCAGCTCCTATTTATATCACAGGCAAGGTTTAAGTCTTTAGAATGGGTAATTCTGCTACTGTTTTTTTTTTTGGATATGCAGGAGGCCCATCAGAGTGGGGTCGGACAATGCCCTGTATGGCAGGCATAGATCTCCCCTCAAAAGCCTGTAGGAGAAAAAATACAGGGATATGGCCTTGAGGCAGTCTACATAGGACATATTACTTATGCCCTGTATTCTTTTAGTGAGGAACCTCTGTGGACATTCCAGTTGTTGGATATGCCTGGTTAGGTACATACCAAAGGGGGCATTGTACTCAATGATAGGTCTGATGAATGCCGAATACAGTGGAACAATGACTTCCTTGGCTTAGATGCCATACCTTTGTTTATAAGTTGTGCAACATAGAATGATTTCCTTACCACTGTAGACACATGATGATCAAAGGCTAGATTACGATCTATGTTTGTCCCTAAGTTCCTGACTACTGGGTCAGCTCTAAGTGGTGTGTTATCAATATGATAGTTACCAGGGATGGATGACTTCCTAAAAGATACTATTATGTATTTCTTGGCATTTAGTTTTAGTCCATGACTCTGACGCCAGTTGTTTGTCTGTGTCATCCCCTCCTGGAGAACATTTGTATCAGTGTGAGATTCAATGACAGCTCCTAATTTTCAATCATCTGCAAATTCAGTCAGTCAGAGACCATTGACATTGGCCTTGACTTCTGAGAAGTAAATACCAGAAAGGAGCGGACCAAGGACTGATCCTTTGTAGATGTGGACTCCCTAATTCTAACTTCCTGGGTCCTGTGTGTGAGCCATTTGGATATCCACCAGATGACATACGGGTTTGTACCTAACCTCTTGAGTTGTTCAACAATGCCTGAGTGAGATATTGTGTCAAATGCCTTGGCCAGGTCAGGGTAGGCAGTGTGAATGATTTTGCTCTCATCCATTGTTTTGGTGACCTCAAAGAAGTCCACCAGGTTGAGTAGGCATGATCTGCCCTTGATGAAACCAAACTGGATTGGGTCCAGTGTTTGTAGGTTTACTATATCTTTACTAATTATCTCCATGATAATTCTTTCTGTAGTTTCCAGGGTCTATAGATGGCCCACCTGTGTGCAGAGGGATGACTGTTGCTTTTCTCCATTCATGAGGCATGGAACTTGTTTGGAGGCTACAGTTAAACAGTAATTCCAGATGCCCTGATAGGTCATGTTTCATGTTATTTAGAAGGCATCCTGGGATATTGTCTCAGCCCATTGATGCAGTGTTCTTGGTCTTAAAGAGCATTAAGGATCTATTCCCTAGCGATAGTAGGGCGAGTTATATTTGATGATATTTCCCTATGGGAAGGTTGAAGTGGAGAGAAGGGTAAAGTTGGAGCTTAGTTTATCAGTCAGGAGGTTTGCTATGTCTTCTGGCTCAGTATAGGTGGCTCCATTTACAATGAGCTATGCACATAATTATGTATTGCCTTTGAGGTTGCGGACATAGCTAAAGAATGCATTATGGTTGTCCTTGGCCTAGGAGGCCAAACTTACCTCAAATTTGCCTTTAGTAGACTTTTTTTGTCCTCTGAGTTGCTTTAGTTTGATGAGAGTGCTTTTATCCTGCTGACATATCAGTGTGCCAGCAATTAAGCCCTTAAGGCAAAACATCTCAAAACCAAATGTTCTAGTTATAGGTGACTCAAAAGCGAGACACACATATGTCCTCCTCACCAGGTTGAACAAGAAGAAGTTCAGTCAGCTGCCTGTCAGGTGCTAAGATCCATCAAATCGTGCACACCCTCAAGTCACTCAGCAACAATTACTGTGATGACTGTCATAGTACATGTTGGTGTAAATCACTTGAGACTTACCTCCTTGTACTGTATGAAGACAGACATGATGGAACTGTCAGATTATGTGCCACAGGCAGGTATGTCCCTAGCCCTAAGCAGCGTTCTATCTTTACTGAGGATGATGCCACAATACAGACAAAAAATGATTGATTTCAATAATTGAGTTAGCTTCTGGTGTCACTCCAGATGGATCCAGCATCTATCAGCCTGGGAAGACATGGTTAACTGTCCATCGACAGTCCACACTGCTTTGCCAGAGATGGCCTTTACCTGTCTGCTCAAGGCTTTAGAATACTGGCAAAGACACTTGCCTCCCCCATAGTGTCAACATAAAGAAATCCACTAAAGACAAACCCAAGGACATGCTGCTTAATGCAAGGAACTAAAACAGTAAACTGCTCTCTCTGGAAGCACTCCTCACATTGGAAGATGCTGGCATTTATGTAATCAAACAGACTTGGTTCAAGGCTTCTGACAGCGCCCCAGTCATATGAAGCTACAATGACCTTCACACATTGAGACCCCAAAATGAGCATAAAACCAAAGGTGGAGGTGTAGCTATATTCATTAAATCTAAATACACCTCAAGACTGGTGAAATAATGCAACTCCCTGAAGCTACTTCAGGTCCAATTAACTATAGGAGAATCACCCTTCCATATCATTGGTAGCTACAGGACCCTGAGCATGAACCATGAGACACACACCACCTATCTGGACTTGCTAGAGTCACTCAATATACAGCCAAACACCCTGGCCAGGTCCCTATCAGTTCATTGAAAATCAGTTCAGCAAAAGGCATTTTCATCAAACTGATAATACTAAGATCATGGTACAATGAGGATCAGGAAATTTGCCCTTTCACCATGGGAGTCCAATCTGAAAGTTGGCATATATAATTAGCAGGTAGTGTGGGGGGTGCAGCCCCCCACATGAGGGGAATTCAACAAATGGAATTTCTGATGAAATGCTGCTCGTTGAAGTGACAGTTTGATGAAGTGATATAGACCCCTCTGGACATTGTAGATTTCATCTACCTCTCCATCGATTGGCAGACCTACAAGAGTACACTGCTGTTAATTCAAATGCCCTGGAGCAGTTGTCCCAGACCCCTACAAGGGGCTCAAATGTCCTAGAACTAGTGCTCACCATCACGGGGGGGGGGTCACTGCACTACCCCCTGTGTGTTGCCCTGTCTAATAAGATCAGATCATAAAGATCAAATCTGACACCCCCACAGGATTAAAAAAACTGAGATATTTCTCCAAAGCAAACTACTGTCTATTAAGCGATGGTATAAAAAGTTTCAAAGCTTCTGCCAACATAGACAACAATGTCTTCTATCCAGAGGAATACACAAATGCCCTATATAGCCACTTAAACAAATGCATTGACTCCGCAGTACCTATCAGGAACAAAACCAGGTCTTCCCGAAACAACACGCTACCCTGGTGGACTGTAATTATAAATAAGTTATACAACAAAAGAAAGAAATTTATATCTATGAAGAAGATGGAACTAACTCAACAGAGGAATAACACCCTCCATGGCTTGAACAAGCAAATCAATGTCTTGTTAAATCATCTAGCGACAAGTGTAAATTAACATCCCTACCTAAAGACAATCACAAGGCATTCTTTAGCTATGTCTGCAACCTAAGATGGAATGCCCAGCTGTGTGCCAAACATGTAGTAAATGGTGTCACTCGCACTTAATCTGAGAAAATTGCCAACCTGCTAGCCAGCAGATTTGGTGATAACTTCAACCCCCATCCCAAGCTGACAAACCCCAAATCATTCCCAACACCAGTCCTCTACCAAGTATCTGCAAAAAACAAGCCATACAAGCTCTCTCCAAGTCCATAAACACAGCCTTTATGGGACCAGATAACATCCCAGACTGCCTACTCAACAATCTAAAGCAAGATCTATCAGAACCCTTAGGCACTCTCTTTCACCATAGCCTGAAAACTGGCTTTGTCCCAGCAGAGTGGCAAACAGCAACAGTAATCCCCTTGCACAAAGGAGGTCCATCAACTAACCCCCGGGAACTACTGACCCATAAGCCTAACCAGCATTATCTGCAAGGCCATGGCAACAGTCATCATGGACCTTATCCTCAAGGACATAGGTGACCTTCAAACTCTTAACCCAAATCATTTTGGCTTCATTAAGGGTAGATTTTGCTTATTAAACCTGCTGGACTTCTTTGAGAATATCACCAAAGCCCTAGATAAGGGTAAAATGGTACATACCACCTGTCTTGATTTAGCCAAGGCTGTTGACACAATCCCACATTCAAGTATCATGGAGAAGCTCTCCCAACATGGGACCAACCCATACTTTACTAGATGGGTAGCAAACTAGCTCACTGACAAAACTTGCATTGTCAAATTTGGGGAGTCCACCTCCACCAGTAGACCGGTTACCATCGGGATACGACAGGTATATGTGCTGGGCCTCCTACTGTTTGGAATCTATTTTTCTCAAGTTCAGGAGAAGGTAAATAGCCTGTGGCTTACCAGGATTGCAGGTGACTGTAAACTTGGTGCAATCGTAAAGTCCACCAGTGATGTTAAGTGACGCAGACAAATGATTGGTGCCAAACTCATGGACTAAAACTTAACAAAAAAAAGCCTCATTATCCCCCTTTGGCAAAAAAGTAGCCTCTGCTAATTATGATATAGATAGCACCCCTCTAAGCATAAACTCAGGTGTGCGAGACATGGAAACACAGGTTTTTTTTTTTTTTTTTTCAGGCTTGTTGGCTGTTGGTGAAGCACCCTCCAAGAGGAAAAAACGCTGAGAGAAGAAGGGAGCCACTTTTGAGATTTTAAGTATTTTTTCTCTGTTTATTTGCTAAGTTTTTCTGCATAGCTGCCTAGCTTGAGTATTTTCTGGCTTGTTAAACTTGATTTCTGTATTAGTAGCTGTATTTAGAGCACAACCAAAAGCTGTTTGCTGAATTTCCTGTTTGCACTTAATTTTAAATCGTTTTTTTTTAAAACTTGCATATTTTCTGTCCTTGACCTAGCACTCTTGTGTGGGGTCATTTACTGCACTGTTATAACTTGATATTACTTGTGAACCTCTGCTATCTCTGTAAAAAACAAACAAAAAAAAAAATCTTGCTTTTTTCCCACTTTTCTGAGAGTTAAAAAGTTCAGTTACAGGCTTGCTGTTCCTGAACTGTTTGAAAGTTTCTGTGAGGCCATTTTTGCTTGGGCTGAAAGAGGGTCTCTCTGTTCATCAGTGGCAGTGACTAACATTGAGCAGCTTCCCTGCCCCCCGTAGAGGTGGTTACTGACTTGAAACTGTAGTTTTATTGGCCACTAGGGGTCATTTCCATAACTCCTTCATCTTCCTCTCTTAAAACCTAGTTGCCTCGTGGTTTGAGCGTCTTTTCAGGCTTGTTGGCTGTTGGTGAAGCACCTCCAAGAGGAAAAACGCTGAGAGAAGAAGGAGCCACTTTTGAGATTTTAAGTATTTTTCTCTGTTTATTTGCTAAGTTTTTCTGCATAGCTGCCTAGCTTGAGCATTTTCTGGCTTGTTAAACTTGATTTCTGTATTAGTAGCTGTATTTAGAGCACAACCAAAAGCTGTTTGCTGAATTTCCTGTATGCACTTAATTTTAAATCGTTTTTCTCTTAAAACTTGCATATTTTCTGTCCTTGACCTAGCACTCTTGTGTGGGGTCATTTACTGCACTGTTATAACTTGATATTACTTGTGAACCTCTGCTATCTCTGTAAAAACAAAAAAAAAAAATCTTGCTTTTTTCCCACTTTTCTGAGAGTTAAAAAAGTTCAGTTACAGGCTTGCTGTTCCTGAACTGTTTGAAAGTTTCTGTGAGGCCATTTTGCTTGGGCTGAAGGAGGGTCTCTCTGTTCATCAGTGGCAGTGACTAACATTGAGCAGCTTCCCTGCCCCCGTAGAGGTGGTTACTGACTTGAAACTGTAGTTTTATTTTCCCTTTTGGGTCTATTCCTGCTTCTTTCCAGCCCCTGCTATCAAGCACGCTTTAACGTGCTTTTAGCGATTTAGTGCGGAGTTGCCACTAGAGCAGCATCGGGCAGCCGGTTAAACAAGGTTAAACTCTTTCTGGCTCCAGAAAGTCTGTTCTTCAATTTTTCCCTTAGAACTGCTCTGTTAGGAACCTAAACAGTTTACACCTACACTAAAAAGTGCAGCACTTGTTCCAAATAGCTTTTTCTTCTCAAAAAGCTCAGCACTTGTCTTATAAGCATATCCCTTGTCTTATAAGCATTCTCTTTGCAGGTCAAGCACTCCTATATTATACAAATCTCTCACTAGCAAAACTCCCCAGGAGTGCCCACTTCCCTGCTAAGCCCACTACTTTTCTGTCTCATACCAACTCATAATTCTTTCTAGCATGTCGAAGGGTCAGATGCTGGCGTCCTCTCCTGCCCATTTGGTGAATCTGGGAATTCTGAGACAATGTTACAATTGCCTCATGTACACGGACAACCATCTCCTCCTCCCATGTAACACTAACACTTGTGAGAGATGCAGCTATTTAGCCAGACTGGAGGCTGAGCTCTCTCAACTCAGGACTGGCAAGACCAGGCAGGAGGAGAAGGCAACTACACACACCACAATACCAGTCTCACATAACTCAACCACACCACTGAATCAAACACATAAACACACTAAGACATACTCGGAGGCTCTGAGTAAAAATTTACCTAAACAGCAGAGGCCTCCAAAGCAGACACCCAAGCAACTGCAAACTCAATACACCACACAAACAACACATAAACAACAAAATCAGTGTGCAAAGCAGTCACTGCCCTTAAGGCCAAATACAACACCAAACATACTTGTCATAGGTGACTCCAAAGTCAGACACACTGACGTCCCGCTCACCAGACTGAGTAAGGAGAAGGTCACAGTAAGCTGCCTGTCGGGCGCTAGAATCCGCCACATAACACAAGCACTCGGGTCTCTCAACAGCAGGTACAAGTACGACTCAGTCATTGTCCACGCTGGTGTCAACGACCTGAGACGTACCTCCTTGGACTACATGAAAAGAGACATTGAGGAGCTCTCTGATTATGTAGCCCAGGCAGGTATGACCCTGACCTTGAGCAGTATCCTACCTTCACCTAGAATGATGCCACAATACAGTGATAAGATGATCAGCTTTAATAATTGGCTTAAATTCTGGTGTCATTCAAAGG
Organism: Protopterus annectens; assembly: GCF_019279795.1. Lineage (NCBI taxonomy): Eukaryota > Metazoa > Chordata > Ceratodontiformes > Protopteridae > Protopterus > Protopterus annectens. The sequence goes on from NC_056726.1 coordinate 387,727,754, forward strand.
GGATCCAATGTCTGTCTGCCTGGGATGACATGCTGGACAAGCCACGCTGCTTCGCAAGGGACGGCTTGCACCTGTCACCCCTAGGCTTCCGGATATTGGCAAAGGCTCTTGCCACCCCCATAGTGCCTTTTTAGGCAAGGCTCAAATTCTAAACCTAGCACCCTAGAACACAAAAAGTAAAAACTAAGGGTAATGCTGCTCAATGCCAGAAGTCTCAATCTCAAGATGCACGCACTCGAGTCCCTTCTCAGTATGGAGAACATCGATGTCTGTGCTGTGACAGAAACCTGGTTCAAGGCTCCTGAGAGCACCCCAGCACTAGCAGGTTTCACCTCATATCATGCGTTCCGGCCCCAAAATCCGGACAACACCAAGAAAGGAGCGGCGGTGTCCATATTCATAAAGGACACCCACACCTCAAGGTTGGTGGCAACGCACGATGCATCGGAGACCATCCAGGTGCAATTATCCATAGGCAAGACTGCTCTGCAATTTGTAGCATGTTACAGGCCACCCTCTCAAACTCAGGAACCTCACATGGCCTTCCTGAAAACAATGGAGGGGATAAATGTATCTCCAAACACCATCATACTAGGTGACTTCAACTACCCTAATATAGACTGGGAACACTACTCAAGCCCAAACACTCTAGCCCAAAGGTTCCTGGAGTTCATAAACTCAAATGCCATGGAACAACTAGTCACCATCCCCACAAGAGGAGAAAACATACTTGATCTCATCATCACGAACATGGGATCACAATGTTCAACACCGGAAGTATACCCCTCACTGGTGAGATCAGATCATAAACTAATCTCGCTGGAGGTCCTCATCCCGCCCCCACCTGAAACAAAAAAGACCACAGTGAAAAACTTCTCAAAAGCCAACTTCACACTTCTAAAAACTAGTGTGGTCTCCTTTAAGGCCCCTGAGCCAGTGGTAAACATTACTCAAACCGCTGAATCACTTACAAATGCCTTCTACCAGCACATACAGGACTGCATGGATCAGGCAATCCCAAACAAAACTAAGACTCTTTGTACCAAAGGCAAGCGTCCAGTCTGGTGGACCCCAGCCATAAACAAGCTCTACAACAAAAGGAGGAAGCTACAAGATAGAGCAAAATCCTTGAAAGGTAAGACACCTTTGATCATTATAAGTAAAAAACTAAGAGCTCTCATAAAATCATCCAAGGCAAATTTTGAGAGAAAAATCGCCAAGGATTCAAAAGACAATCATAAGGCCTTCTTTAGCTATGTTAGAAACCTAGGAGGAAACTCCCAGATATGCTCAGAATTAGTTCAAAATGACGTGAAGATTACTGAACCTACACACATTGCCAACATACTGGCTGACAGGTTCAGTGCAAACTTCTCCCCCCTCCCTCCCAAAAGGAGAGATATCTATACCAGAGGATTGTAGCCCCCCAAACATCTCCAACGCCCAGGTGAGAACTGCTCTCTCCAAAGCAAAAAACACAGCATCCATGGGACCGGATGGTGTCCCCGGCTGTGTGCTCCATGAACTCAATGAGGAATTAAACCCGCAGTTAGGACAGCTGTTTAATCTTAGCCTCACCTCAGGATACGTGCCCAAGGAGTGGCGCACGGCGACTGTGGTCCCACTTCACAAGGGCGGTGCCTCCACCGACCCTGGAAATTACCGTCCCATTAGCTTGACAAGCCTTATCTGCAAAGCCATGGAGAGGATCATAATGGAACTCATAAATAAAGACATAGGGAACTTGCAGACTTTGGATCCAACCCAGTTTGGCTTTGTCAAAGGCAGATCATGCCTTTTAAACTTGGTTGACTTTTTCGAGACAGTCACCAAGGCCATTGATGAGGGAAAGGCAGTCCATACAGCCTACCTTGACCTGGCAAAGGCCTTCGACACAATACCCCACTCAGGTATCATCAAAAACTCATCAGCTTGAATGTAAACCCATACATCACAAGATGGGTTGCAAACTGGCTAAGTGACAGAACCCACAGGGTCAGAGTTGCTGGAGCCATGTCAGACTCAAAGCCTGTCACAAGTGGTGTCCCACAGGGCTCAGTCCTGGGTCCACTCTTGTTCGGCATCTACTTTTCTGAAGTACAAGCAAACACAGGAGGGTTATGGCTGACAAAGTTTGCAGATGACTGCAAACTGGGCCATAGTCAAAACACATCTGACACAGATATCCTTCAGAAGGGCCTCACAGAAACGGATAACTGGTGCCAGAGCCATGGCCTAAAGTTAAATGCCAAGAAATGCATAGTCATACCCTTCGGGAAAAACAAGGTTACCCCTAGCTACCATATAGGTGGCAATCCACTGAGCACAGAAGAAGTCATCAGGGATCTGGGGACCCAGGTTGACAGTAGCCTTCGCTTTGACACTCATGTTGCTAAAGTAGTTAGGAAAACCTTCTACATTGCCCACCTGATCATGAAGGGATTCACATCTAGATCAAGGGAGGTCATCGCCCCCCCTGTACTCATCACTCATTAGACCTATGATTGAGTACAATGCCCCATTCGGAATGTATCTGACCAGACACCTGCAGCAGCTGGAAAGGCATCAAAAGTTCCTCACCAAAAGGATAAAGGGTCTCAAAAATATGTCTTATGCTGCCCGACTGAAAGAACTCCAGCTCTATTCAGGCTCATACCGCTTGCTCAGAGGTGACCTGTGCCTGACATATAAGGCCATGTCAAACCCTGATTTGATGAATATGCTTCACCTCAAAAAATCTAGATCCCTCAGAACCACAAGGGCGGGAGACTTAAACCTTGACACGGTTATTAATAGAACATGCTGGAGGGACAGATTCATCACCCAGAGACTCCCTATGCTGTGGAACAAAATCCCGGTACATGTGAGGCAGAGCACCTCGCTGGCCTTGTTCAAGAGGAATCTTGACCAATGGATGGGGGATCGCAGATATACCCCAGGGATTACTTCAGTGTCACTGCTTGACAGAGGCACAGCAAAATAATAGGCATAGTTTTATTCAAACTAAAGGGGTGGCGAAAGCCAAATAACTATGGGCTAGGCTTATAAATGCCCTTGGGCAGATAGCCTAGTATGAACCTATGAACCTATGAACCTAAGGTTGATAGCAGTCTAAACTTCAATCACCATGTGTCCCTAGTGGTAAGAAAAGCATGCTACATTGCACATCTCATAAATAAGGGCATCACATCCAAGACCAGGGAGGTTATAGCTCCACTGTACTCAACCCTTATCAGACCACTAATTGAGTACAATACTCCATTCTGTATGCACCTCAGCAGACATCTGCAGCAACTGGAGAGACCACCAAGGTTTCTTACCAAGAGAATCCAGGGCCTCCAAAACATGACATACATGGAAAGACTAAGATCTCTTTCACTGCACTCATATCATATAGGCTACTAAGAGGCAGCCTGTGCCTGGCATACAGAGCATTCTCAGACCCTGCTCTAATGGAATTGCTGCACACCTGCAAATCAAATGGGACAAGAATAACTAACTCCAAAGAACTCAACCTAGCCTGTGACATCAACTGAACATGCTGAAGAGACACATATATCTTCCAGCAGTTGCCACTCCTTTAGAATAAGCTCCCACTCCATGTGAACCAGAGCTCCTCAATGAGCCTATTCAAGTGCAAGCTTGACAACTGGATGGATTATTGTAAATTCATCCTGCAAGTGGCACCTAAGTCCCTCATGGACAGGGGCAGTTGGTACTGATCACAGTATCATTCTGCTAACAACAACTGTCCAAACTTGGCCAATATGGGTATTCAGGTTTTTTGCATGGCTAAGTTTGCAAAAGTCCTAGGGCAATTAGCCTAGTAGCCTACTATGGACCTATGAACCTATAATGCAATGTTCAAGAGCTAATTGATTAGGGATGCATGCTTGATATATATATAAGTAACACCTACTCAGCTGCATGTGTCAAGCTCTTATGGACTAATGCCATCTGATTTGATAAAGTAAATTGCAATTTTGATGTATTATGACATGACTAGCTTTCATAGCTGGACCATACTTACCCTTTGCCTCTCTGAGGCATTGCAGTCTTTCCTGATGCACCTTCTTATTCTGTACTATCACTTCAGAATCTGCACAGAACAAAAAACAGAAAGAAAAATAATAAAATAGAATATGTGTTGCCAAGCCATGGTATTGCATTGGCTGGTGATGGGCCAGTATACTTACACAACTCAGTATGGTTATTGGTTTAAAAATATTCCTCCCTTCAGTTAAGGAGGTCCTGCTTGTGCTTTTTCATGTTACTGTAATGCTGACAACATTGTTAACAAGTGAGTGGAATGCCAGTCACACTGGTAACAACCTTGTCCAAGCTATTCCAAGCCTCAGTCTTGTACAGGGACCTGGTATAGTCCTGCTGCAAAAGCCTATAGTTGTAGCTCTTTACAAGGACTCCTCTTGACACCACCTTTGGGCTCTAAATCTAGCACCACCCACAACATCTCCTGACGTTTTCTGAAGGTTATCAGGAAAAATTACAGAGAACAGGCCCTCAGTTCAGAGATTGCATGTGCCAGTCTATATGCAATGACAGACAACTTTGGCAAATGCATTTGCTTGATAAAAAACTTACAAGTGGAATGGGGTCAGATTTGGGTATGATCTTTTTACACATGCACTTCATGTGGGAAATATGGACAGGATACTTGGCCATTTGTGTTGCTTAGTGCCTGGGGAATTGAACGCATGACCAAAAAATAGCAGACCTGCTTTATTTTGTTTATTATCTCATTCAAGCCTGCAGTGCCTTTTTTGTAAACTTCTAGTTAATACCCACAGTTCCTTATAGTCTCCAGACATTATTTGGTTGTGGCTTCTTTAATAAAGCAACTTACCATCTAAAATAGGCAGCATTTAAAAGGGCAATTAATTATTAACTAAATGACACTAAGATTGTTAATCTATGATGCCCTGCAGTAGAGAAATGAATCTCCTTTTGCTGCCATTTTTTCATGTTTTCATATTCATGTTCATATCTTCATAACTGACAGATCTGCATGCTATTGAGGAGTATGGTGTAAAATGCCATGGTGTAATACAGAAAAATATATTGTCAATGCCCATTTATATTATACTATACTGGAAATATTGTTAGTTGTTTGTTAGTAATTCTGAAAATAATCAATATTTCAAACATTTCAAGTTTTTGTGTCATCAGGTGATACCTTAGATGTTGTTGAAGAAACTGCCATTGATATCTATACTGTAAGATGCACATCTTGAGAGGCATTCAGTAGTATTATATTCCTAACTATACATGTAAGCATATGTTTTCATATTTGTGAAAATATCTCAGTATGCATGCACTCAGAGAGGAATTTCTTGCTGTCATATGAAAGCTAATATCAGATTAACAACAGTATTCTAATAATATATGTCCAGGCTGTAGATTTTTCAAAGATATGACTATCTGTTTCTGAAAATTTAGCAAAATATATAATTCTGGCTTGTGTACATTATAATATAGTATTTATGGAAATATTCTGAATTCACTGAAAAGTATTACTGTAAAGAATACCCCTTACTGATAACATTGTTATCTGTACAGTTTTGATATCTTTTATTGCTCACAAATATTTACATTTGTTTATCTTATGCTTTTAAGTTGATTTTTCATAAAATGTTATTGAATCCTAGAATATGTGTAGGCTGTCATAGGTGTTGAATTTCATACCACATAGAATGACGCAGTGGTGCAGCAGTAGTGTTGTCACCTCCCAGCAAGAGGTTCTCTGGTTCAATTTTCAGCTGGGGTGCCTTCTCTTTGGAGTCTGCATGTCCTCCTTGTGTTTGTGTGGGTTTCCTCTGGTTACTCCAGTTTCCTCCCACATTACAAAGACATGCGTCTGGAGCATTTCTCCATGGGCCTTTGCTGAAAATTGGCTTCATTCCAAGTTGGACTTTCCTGGTTAACAAATAATAAATAAATAGTGAGTTAATTGTTAATGCCACAGCAGAATTAACATTTTCAGGATGTAATCTGAGGTGTAACAATATGAACATGACTGGAGATAGGCCTAATTCTGACAGGCGTTATGTGCTGCAATTTGAAGTGTTATTTTGTTGGATTTATATTTTGAGGTAAATATTTATTCCTCTGAAAAAGTTTCCTTTTGAATTGTTTTGAGTGAACTATGTAACACATTTTGAGAAAAGAGCCATACAGGTTTTGCAGCACATAATGTTCTACACAACGTGCATGAACCTAATATACATCTGGGGTAATGAATGCAGCCAAATTCAGACATATGTTGAATTGGGTTTTTCTCACCTCCTAATGATTTCCCTAACTCCTAATGTTGCTAATTGTAACTTAGTCATACTTTATCTCAAGAGCTATTTTACCATCGTAGACATGGAAGTGTACTTTTAATTTACTATAGTCAGTGTTATGATTAGCAAGTGTGACACAGAGGAAGGTTAACTTATTTAATTTCAGTTTTTTTACATGCCAATTATACTTCATGCTCTAGTACAACAAAAAAGTGACTGATGACTTTATGCTGACTGCTACATTAAAACAATCTGTAATCAAATCCTGCATTACTTGTGCCATTCCTCAGAACTTACTGCATTAACATGGTGAGCCACAGAAAAAAATACATAATAGCTGTATTTTTTACAGTCAGTACTGTCCAGACTGCTGAATGAAACATACTGGTGCCAGTCTCATTTGCACAATGGGCAGCTATGTTTTTGCACAAGCAAAATAATTTTTTTGAGTTGTTTGCCTTTGGAAATGAACAGTCATTCATTGATAGTGAGTACTGACAGTCACCAACATGCAATGCTAAGCACTACTCAAAGGCTGATGTCAAAAAAATCATAAATAAGTGTGCTGATTTAGAAATGGTGACAGTAAGGATTGCTACTTTCACTGACACAGAAAAATATGTAGATTTAACCCAGCACATATGGCATTGGGCTGGAATATTGACATTTTAACAGTTTATGCCACATGAAAACTTACATTTCTCATAGACCTTATCATGCATTCTCGTCTTGAGACTTATTATGAAATGGGCCATAAAAAAGTTTACAGGATGTGATGTATGCAGCATATATCAGTACAGTGTATACCTGTGGTAATAAAATGTATTACTGTCATGAATAAATGTTCAGGCATATTATTGCAACTGTGTTGATTAACTATCCATATTTTCAAAATCAATTATGATGTTGATGTTGCTTCCTCAGACTTTAGGCCTATAAATGTTTGTAACATCATGCACATAAAAATGTGTTTTACTATAATCAATAAGAAGACTGCCAGTGGCAAAGATCAAAATTATCTTATCATTCATTTTAAACAGCTTTGTTGAAGCAATCAAATAATTTAAAACTGCATGTATACTTCAGGTTGAAGTACACATACAATTATTTTGCTGAGTGATAAATCCAAAATATCCAAAATGTCTATTTAAATCCTGCAATGTTTGTGCTGTTCTTCAAAATGTACCGCATTAACATGTTGATCCACTGTGAAAGTGACATGACAAGTATATTGTCAACACGCAATACTGTCCAGAATGCTGATTAAAGCATGCCATTACCAGTCTCATTTGCACTGCAGATGTCTTTGGTATGCTAATTTAAATTTTGAGTTTATGCCTTAGAAAGTGAACTGTCATTCAATGATAGTTACCACCAGTAGTCAGCAATGCACAATGCCAAGTGTCACACAAAGTATGAAGCCAACAATAAATAAATGAACAACAGAAACCAAGAAGAATCACTGTGATTATTTCTCAACTTTTTGGTCCCATACCTTTAAAATGTTGGCATTAAAGATACCTACATTCACACAGAAAACACCCTGTTTAGATTTGAACCATGAAACCATGGCATTACCATGGAATTAAAATTAAACATTGACATACTTAGCTGTGTTTGCCACATCAACCTTGACATACAGAGGTTGAGAAGTTAGAGCACATATACACAGGTTTGTACTTCTGAACTTATACATTTAAGATGCAATATACCCATGTTCTCACACTCCTCACCTTCATTTGGTACTCCTTCCTTCAATAAGTTCTGTAATGTTTCTATATCCAAAGCTCCATTCTCCTACTCTGTAATTAGGATTTAATATTGCTGTAATTCTCTTTCCAAAATTTCTCAAGCACCAATGTTTACTCCTTCCCCCATCTTGCAATTCCTCAAGTACTAGTGATAGCCATCTGGCACAACCTAGTACTCGGGAAAGAGTAGTGTCCCTTTATTTAAATACAAAATAACTCTTAGTAATCAAATATGTACATATTTATAAATATTTACATATGTACAAACACATTCATAATTTCCTATACAATCATGCTAAATGTTCATCCTTATTAGACCCCCACTCCTTTTTTCATAACCATCTGATTTTACTTAATATTGTTGCTAAAATCCATTTATCATTAAACATAATTTTATTTATTCTTTCATTCCATATAACCAATATAACATAAAATAACTTATCTATTCTTTTAACATATTATTTACTTCTGTTCTTATAATATTTATATTTAATCATATCCAGGTTTATTTTATGTACTTCTTTTATATCTTCAAAAAATCATATTTGCATAGTTTTCCCATAATGATTTTACTCTTTTACATTTCAAAAACACGTTTTGCAGTTTCTTAATTTTGACAATGTAAATATATTCTATCACATTTTCTTTTCATATGGCATATTTCCTTTTACTGGTAATTTATCTATTACCAGTCGCCACAAAAAAAAAACTCAACATTCTACTTTCCGATTACATCATTTACTTTTTATTTTTATAACTTTAATTTTTTTTTCATCTGATAGATTTTCCAATGGCTTTACATAGTAATGATTTATCATTGCATTCTTATACCATAGTTTTCTATCTTTTTTCTATATAATCAATTTTTATTTTCCAGAAACATATTTGTTTTTCTTGGTAACATTTTATTTCTTCATTAATACACTTCTTTTCTCTTTTGCTCTTTTTTTTACCATACCCCAGACTTTATCATACTTTTATATTTATACAGTTTTAATACTAATCTCTTTTCTTTTTCATTTATCCACTTTAACACTTTTTACACATTTAATGAAGCAGCATATACCACTGAGTTAACTAACCCTAAACCTTCTTCTTTATTTACATACAAAACTGCTCTTTTTACTGGGTTTAATCTAGAATCCCATATGAATGAAAGTGTTGTCTGCAATAATTCCATTTCAAATACTGTTACAACATAGATATACTTGCTAAATATGCTATTTTTTCCATGAGAACTAAATTTCTGAACTAAACCTTTTTTTCTGAATGAGAATTTATATTTTCTCCACCAAAGGCAAGTTTGCTTTATTTGTTCTACTTACATATTTTTTCCTGAATGTTATACCTAACACAGAAATTTCATTCATTGTAAAATATATACACCTGATCTTCAGTCCATCACCTAAACTTTGACTTTTTTCTTTATTTAAAGCCATCTCTATCATCTCTAAGCACTCATTTGTGCAAACTATTACTTCTTTTATCCAACTTTTGTTTTTGCAATTATTATAATGTCATCTGCATATGCTAACATAACTGAAATTCTTAACCATTCAGGTGTTATATACCCTGCCTCCTTCATTTTCTAATTTATTTTACATACTATCACATTCATAACTAATACAAAGAGTATACAACTCATTGGACATCCCTGTCTTACACCACTCTTCACATGTACCTTTTGACTTAACTAGTCATTTACAATTATTTTTACTTTATTATTACTATATTCTGACATGGATTCACTTTATATGCTCAAAATCCTGAAATATTGAATTTCAGAATCTCGAGCCCATAAAGTGGAAAACCTAAAACACTGAACACTCAGAAGAGTGAAATTCAAAATTGCGATTTCTATACAACACACACACCACACACATACACACACCTTCTTCTCCACAAACAAACACACAACCCAATCCTAACTATAAGAAGGGGCGCAAGACCCCCTGCACCTCCCATTGGGGGGCTGCACCCCCAGACCCCCCTACTTAAATATACTAACTCCAAGGTTGCACTACATACAATAGCACATGAAAACTACCACACAAGCTACATCCTCCTCACACACACACACCACAGTAACAAAGCACACTAACACACACTACAGCCCCTACCCCAAACCCTTAAAACATAAGCACTTACCTGAATCCATGAACACAGCCCAACACCAGAACTGCTAATTCAACATCTCCGAAATGTGGGATTTTGAATTTTGCACTTCTAAGTGTGCAGTGTTTTAGGTTTTCCACTTTATGGGCACGTGATTCTGAAATTCGATATTTCAGGATTTCGAGCATATAAAGTGAATCCGCTGACATACATAATTTCCTAACTTTTTCACTTATATTCTTTCATCATTGCCCATAAAATGTCATGTTCAATTGTGTCAAATGCCTTATTAAGGTCTCTTATGATTTTTGCTTTTTCTTTTCTGTTTGTAATATCAGCCACAATTTATCTGTCAATAATAATTCTTGACAGCCCTTTCCCTTTATAATATATATCCTAATATCCTCCATAATATTTCCCATTTTAGTTTCAAATCTATTTTGTATTATTTTCATAAAGATTTTATAATCATTATTATTCAATACTATTGGTTTCCATGTTGAATTCTTCCATATGATTCTTTCCTTCTTCCATATGATTTTAAGTATTTCACTATACAATTCTTTATACATAAAACCTTAATTTAACTATTCACTCAAAACCTTTAATTTTCTTTTTTTCCCAATGCTTTAAATTATTATACATTTCATACCCTATTCCATCTGGGCCTGCAGCCAAATCTATATTTATTTGTTCTAATACTTTATGTAGCTCATTTAAAGAAATCTCCTTTTCCAACTCTTTATTCTGTTTTTCTGTTAACTTTTTACTTTCCATGTTTTTCCATTACCTTCTTTTTTCTTTAAACATTTCTTGCACATATTGTGCTACTCTATTCACGATCATTTCCTGAATTCTTTCTATTTCACCTTTTACATTTTTTATTTCTCTCATTACACTGCCATCTTACTTTAATAATCTGCTTAAGTAACAAGATACTTCTTTTCATTTTCCCTGTAAAATATATTTGATTATATAACAATTTGTTTTCCCTGTAAAATATCTTTGATTATATAACAATTCTTGTATTTTTTCTTGATATCCTTCATACAAATCTTTTTTCTTTGTCAAAGTACTTTTTATCATTGTTTTAAATCTTCCAATGCAATATTATATGTTATTTTATATTTTTCTTACTCTATTTTTCTCACATCATATTTCTGTAAAAAAACATTTTTTTATATTTTTCCTTAAATAGCACCAATTGTTATTGAATGTTCTCATAGCAATTTGATCTTACCATAAATGTATTACTAACCTCTTTCTTTCTTTATTCCATACTTTCTTGTTTATCCTTTTTATTCATTCGCCTATTTTAATACATTCCTTGTTTTCTTTTATCTCGAGCTATATTGCAAGATGATCGGAACATCATGTTTCAACTACCTCCCATTCTCCTATAACTAAACCTTTTACTATAAAATGATCTATTTCAGTTCTATACATACTCTTTTTGTAAGTCCATGAATTTTTGCCTCAAAGTTTTAAACTACTATATTTTATAATGGCTAACGTTTTTCTCATATTATTTCCTTTCTTTTTATGCTTGCCTCTTAAATCACAATTAAAGCCTCCTGTTATTATAATATTCATATTTATCACTACATACTCCAAAATTTGATAAAATACATTTTCCCTTTCTTTATAGTTTGTATAAGCATACAATGTTCTAATTCTGTAGATTTTTTCTTCCCTTTCTAAATCTGCAATGGTTAATCCTCCCATTTTTGGTGAAGTTACATATACTATCTTTACTATATTTCTACAGAATATGGCTATTCCAGAACATCTCTCATTTCCCAAATTCCAAATTATCCTTCTTCCCCATAGTGTCTTTTTCTCTGTTTGTATTCTTTCTTCATTTGTTAAAAATCTTGTGTCTTCTAATATAATTACATCTACAACACATGTATTACACCATCAGCTCCCAGTCTAAGAATCCATTGCATCTCTTTCTATTCGGTTTCATTATACAAGTCACCCATTCTTTGACTTCTATTTAGAACACATATAACTATAAAGGCAAATGATTGACACAGCCCCAGGATTAAATTATGTTGTACCTTTAAAACCACCTCTAGCAAAAAGGAGGGTAAACTACTGATTTTTATTGGCTGTGTTGTACTATATTAGATACTATGTTTTTATTAGTGTTTTATCATCTGATGAAGGGATTTACCCAGAAGCGCTTATGATACTGCTTTTATTGTTTTAATAAAGTGAGGTTGCTTCATATACAACGTGGTAGTACTTGACTTACTTTTGGATTTATTATTTGGAATTTTTGGCAGTACTTTTAGTGGAAGGAGTCCTTTACTTTTTGTTTTTTACTTTGATGTTTTGTATCATGTCCCACTTCCCCACAAATGTAACATTTTATTTTGTCAGAGTTACTTATCAAATGTCCTTCTTTTCCACAAAAAAAACATGCTTTTGGTTGTCCTCAGTATTTTACGACACCCCTATTTCCCTCCACTTTTATCATGCTTGGTATATGTATATTTTTTCTCTTTCTGTTTTCACACAATATTACAATCCCAGCTACCAGTCCGTAAACCCTTTTTGACATAAACTTTTACAATGTCATAGGTTCATAGGTTCATAGGTTTATACTAGGCTCTCTGCCCTAAGGCATTTATAAGCCTAGCCCAGAGTTTTTGTGGCTTACGCCACCCCTTATGTTAAAAAATACTGTGCCCATTAGTTTGTTGTGCCTCTGTCCAGCAGTGACACAGAGATGATTCCCGGGGTAAACCTATGATCTCCCATCCACCAGTCAAGATTTCTCTTGAACAGAGCCAGCGAGGTGCTCTCCCTCACATGGACCGGGATTTTATTCCACAACATAGGGAGTCTCTGGGTGACAAATCTATCCCTCCAGCATGTCCTATTTATATCCGTGCTAAGGTTTAAGTCGCTTGCTCTAGTGGATCTGGTAGATTTGGATTTTTTGAGGTGGAGCATGTCCATTAATTCCGGGTTGGACATGGCCTTGTATGTCAGGCACAGGTCACCTCTGAGCAGACGGTATGCGACTGAATAGAGCTGGAGTTTCTTCAGTCTGGCAGCATATGACAGATTTTGGAGTCCCTTTATCCTTTTGGTGAGGAACTTTTGGGGTCTCTCCAATTGCTGCAGGTGTCGGGTGAGATACATCCCGAATGGGGCATTGTACTCGATCATTGGTCTGATAAGTGAAGAGTACAGGGGAACAATGACCTCACTTGATCTGGATGTGAATCCCTTCATGATCAGGTGGGCAATGTAGAAGGTTTTTCTAACCACTTTAGCAATGTGAGTGTCAAAAGAAAGGCCACTGTCAACCTGGGTCCCCAGGTCCCTGATAACCTCTTCTGTGCTTAGTGGATTGCCACTTATATGGTAGCTTGGGGTTACCTTGTTTTTCCCTAAGGGTATGACTATACATTTTTTGGCATTTAACTTCAGGCTATGGCTCTGGCACCAGCTATCAGTTTCCGTGAGACCCCTCTGAAGGATATCTGTGTCCGATGTACTTTCCACTATGGCTCCCAGTTTGCAGTCATCTGCAAACTTTGTCAGCCATAGTCCTCCTATGTTAGCCTGTACTTCTGAGAAGTAGATGCCGAACAACAGGGGGCCAAGGACTGAGCCCTGTGGGACACCACTTGTGACCGGCTTGGAGTCTGACATGGCGCCAGCTACTCTAACCCTGTGGGTTCTGTCCTTTAGCCAGTTTGCAACCCATCTTGTGACATATGGGTTTACATTTAAGCTGGTAAGTTTCTCTATAATACCCGAGTGGGGTATTGTGTCGAAAGCTTTTGCAAGGTCAAGGTAGGCTGTATGGACTGCCTTTCCCTCATCAATGGCATTGGTGACTGTTTTGAAGAAGTCGACCAAGTTCAAAAGGCATGATCTGCCCTTGACAAAGCCAAACTGGGTCGGGTCCAATGTCTGCAAGTCCCCTATGTCTTTGTTTATGAGTTCCATTATGATCCTCTCCATAGCTTTGCAGACCAGGCTTGTTAAGCTTATGGGGCGGTAATTACCAGGGTCCGTAGAGGCACCGCCTTTGTGGAGTGGGACCACAGTTGCCGTACGCCACTCCTTGGGCACGTATCCTGTGGTAAGGCTAAGATTAAACAGCTGCCTTATGTGCAGGTTTAGTTCCTCATTGAGTTCGTGTAGCACACAGCCGGGGACACCATCCAGTCCCATTGATGCTGTGTTTTTTGCTTTAGAGAGAGCAGCTTTCACCTGCGCATTGGAGATGTCTGGGAGGCTGCACTCTGCTGGGATAGTTATCTCTCCTTTTGGGGGGAGAGGGGGGTGAAGTTTGCACTGAACCTGTCTGCCAGTATGTTGGCAATGTCTGTGGGTTCAGTGATTTTTGTATCATTTTGGACTAATTCTGAGCATATCTGGGAGTTTCCACCCAGGTTTCTAACATAGCTGAAGAAGGCCTTATGATTGTCTTTTGAATCGATGGCAATTTTTCTCTCAAAGTTGGCTTGGATGATTTTATGAGTGCTCATATTTTTTTACTAATAATGATCAAAGGTGTCTTCTCTTTTATGGATTTTGCTCTATCATGTAACAGCTTTTTCCTCTTATTGTAAAGTTTGTTTATGGCTGGGGTCCACCAGACTGGACGTTTGCCCTTGGTGGAAAGAGTCTTGGTTTTATTAGGGATTGCCTGATCCATGCAGTCCTGGAGGTGTTCGTAGAAGGCATTTGTAAGGGCTTCCGCAGCTTGGGTTGTGGTTTCCACTGGCTCGGGGGCCTTGAAGGATACCACACCAGTCTTGAGTAGTGTGAAGTTTGCTTTAGAGAAGTTCTTCACTGTGGTCTTTTTGTTTGGGGTGGGGCGGGATGTGGATATCCAGTGAGATTAGTTTATGATCTGATCTCACCAATGAGGGATATACTTCCAGTGTGGAGCATTTTGTCCCCATGTTTGTGATGATGAGATCTAGTATATTTTCTCCTCTTGTGGGAACGGTGACTAGTTGTTCCATGGCATTTGAATTTATGAACTCCAGGAACCTTTGGGCTAGAAAGTTTGGGCTTGAGTAATGTTCCCAGTCTATATTCGGGTAGTTGAAGTTACCCAATATAATGGTGTTTGGAGATACATTTATACCCTCCAGTGTCTTCAGGAAGGCTGTGTGGGGTTCCTGAGTTTGAGAGGGTGGCCTGTAGCATGCTACAAATTGTAGAGCAGTTTTGCCTATGGTTAATTGCACCTGGATGGTTTCCGATGCTTTGTGCGTTGCCACTTCATGCATAGAGCTTTCAAATGTCTTTTCAAAATCTCTCTTTCAACCTCTGTTTGAAATTATACACAAATCTTCTTTATGTTTCCCTATTAAATGTTTTTATAACATAAATATTCCATGGGTAACAGTCTTTGTTTTTTTTTGGTTTTTTTTTTCATATTTTCAATGAAATTTTTCCGTTGAAAAAAAACAGTCTCAAATATAATGTCACAAAGTATCTCTTTGTTAATGAGAATAAATGTTCTTACTTCATGTGCTTTTACACCCAAGGGAGT
Source organism: Protopterus annectens (assembly GCF_019279795.1). Taxonomy (NCBI): domain Eukaryota; kingdom Metazoa; phylum Chordata; order Ceratodontiformes; family Protopteridae; genus Protopterus; species Protopterus annectens. Next base: position 387,743,458 of record NC_056726.1, read on the forward strand.
ATTAAATTGTTCCACACTGCATACCTGTCAATTTCTTTGTCTTCTTTACTTTGAATCCTTATCAAGTAATTCTGTTTTTCATTTTCTTCTGCCTTTTCTACTACTTCACTTTTGTCTTATTTTACTTTCTCTGCATATATTTTCTTTTCCATCTCCTCACTATTCTTCAGGATCATCTATGCATCCTGCTTTTGTATTTTCTCCATAATATCTCCTCCAGAAACATCTCTTGCTTTTTCTGGTTCACTCGGCACCACTATTTCTTTAAGTAAACCATCCTGCAGCCCTCCTGACTGGAGGGCTGTAATTATACGGCCATCATTTGCTGACTCATCCCCATCAAACAGATTTCTTTGAAACATTTCCTCAGAATCCTGCACACATTCTTCACTCTCAGTGTTTGCTTTCTCCTTCACTTCATTCACTACTCCATCATCCTCTTCTCTCTTCATCTTCCTCCTTGTTTCTCTGTGCCACCTCTGCACCTGGAATGGAGACAGGAAGTGCTCCAAAATGGGTCCCGATCACAACAATGATGAATAGGGGGAATTTCTCCAGTGCCTTGTCCAAATTTCTGTTTGTCAGTATGACTAGCACCTTTAATCTTCTCTATAAATAATTACTGTTCTACTGGGATTAACCAGGTTAGGAAACTGTAAATAAATATGTTAGAATCAATAGCAGATATCTGAGTAGGACAGCTTTAATACTGCAATTGATATGAAGTCAGAGGGATCTGTATGTTTTGTGAGAAATTTATTATGCGAGTGATTCAGGGAGATTAGTCTATGAAAATTGTATTACTTTTATTTGTCTACTAATAGCAGTTTTAAGTATGTTAGCCGGAGTTTGTGGTATTATCTTTGTGTCCTTAAGGAGGGAAGTTAAAGAGATGAATGGGAGAGGTGTGTACTGTAAAAATACAGTGAGAGGTGAGGCAGCTGGAGAATAGAGCAGCAGGAGAGAGAAGTGGGCCACCAATCAACCTGCTGCAATAGCCAATCACTGCATACAAGCACACAACAGACACCACAGGAAGCAAAGCAGATATCCTAAAATCAACAATGTGTAAATGTTTATTATAGCTGAATAACTTAAAAAATGTGGATCATTTCAAAAATAAATAGTGGAAACAGCAACAGCAGAGAAAGCAATATTATTAAACAGAGGTGTGCGTACCTCTCAACTGTCCAGATTTTTGAAGAATGTCCAGATTTTTGCCTCAGAATTTTAACTTGTTTCTCATAACTGTTTTGGTTTTCTAGCAAATCAGTGGGATGATCTGAGTAATGAAATATGTAAAGACTTTCAGACTTCATATCATCTAGAAAATGCATTTTAATACATACCTTGTTATTGTAGTCACTTTCTAAGTTTATAAGAGCAATATTTAAAATTTGTCTATTTTTGGGCCTTTGCATCCCCATTATGTCAGGCTTTGTCCAGGTTTCTTGGGTTCAGAGGGTGAGAGGTATGGTGAGAGGTGTATCTACATTCCCCTGCTGACCCTGCATTAAGGCACTCAGCTAGATGACTAGGAGACAAAACATTTGGCGGGTGACTCCATTAAACAGAGTCAATCATACATGGCACTTGTAAAGACACTGTGAGGTATGGCTACTTACAGTGCGACAATCTTAAGTTTCTCTCCCTAAAGTAAATATCAAACAAAATACTGCTGAACTGGCAAAAGAAATGATGTTACAGATGGGCTATTTTGCTATTATCATTGTTCCCCACTTTCTAGAGTAGTCAGGGGACTGATAGTGGTAGCTGATGCATCTCAGAAGATTAAACACAAAACATGGGGTTAAGACAAGCATGTCGTTTATACACCCAGTTACAAAGCAAGGGATTGCACTAATGAAAAAACTTATGTAAGTAAATAAAATATGGGCACTGCACAAAACCTAGCAGCAGCAAATGTAAAATCAACCAAACTATTATAATCCCTAAACAAGGTTGACTTCTGTCATCCAGAAATTCATGCATTATATCTGTAGCATGGGATAGTGGTCAGTAATGATATAAAATACATACAATCTGTGAGAGGCAAATATTGGTCATTATGCTGCAATTAATGTCAAAGTACTGCAAAAGTTTGATATTATTAATTACTCATAATAAAGTATATCAATCATACAGCTGAGCAATCATAAGGAGAAAAATCAAGAATATGTGTTAGCAGTCATAGTAAACAATGTATATCTTTCTTCTGCAGACTTGCAAACCAGATAAACCAGATGATATGCATTCAAAAACATTATTCTCACAATTTTTGTGCTTTCTAGTCACTCAAAAATATTACACTAAGTGTACATGTAGTCTGTACTTTGTGGTAACCTTTATGAATCCCTGTCAATATTTAAAGCTGCAAGAATATCAGTAGGAAAACTAAAATTAAGAGGAAGAAGGTGAGAGTTATGTCTGTTTTGTTTGTTCAGTCAGAATGGTGTACACTTAATGTAGAAATTATTGAATACCAGGGACACAGACAAACTGGTCAGTAAAGACTGCAAGAAAGATCCAGCCAAGCTAGAATCTTCGCTGTGTAATACCTTAAACCTTCTATAGGGGAGCCACATAGAATATATGCAAATGATCCCTTAAGGACATAATAGTTTTTCAGCTACGTGACTTGTGAATGTCCATCCCCCAGATTTACTAAACTTCTGTGCAGGACTAATCAAGTCCTGCATGGAAGAGGCAGTTTAAGAGGAGGATGGCAGCATGCCATGCATATTAATGAAGGCATGCTGCCTGAGCTCCAAATCCTACATGGAGTGTGGACGAGTGCAGGGGGCGTGTCTGAGAGCAGAGCTCTCAGAATAAAGATGCCCCTGCAAAGTAGAACAGAAGAAAGTGTAAATAAATGAGCGAGATCACTCATAGGTGTCTGCATATCCCCACCAACATTCCTCATGTGTTCAACAGCAACAGTACATTTAAATAAAATGAAGAGACCCTTTAATTTATTTTTTTTTAAACCCAGAGTACAGCTAACCATAGGTGTGTGGGTGTGCCCATTGCTTAGCTATGGTTAAAGTAACTGAAAAGGCTGAAGAGGATAACAAGGAATATATATGCCAATGAAGCAGCACAGCAATAGTATAGTGGTTAGAGTATCTGCCTAATGCACAGGCATTCCTGGTTCGAGTCCAACTGTAGCACATATAATTTTCCATGTGAAATCTGTATATGAACATAATTTTACATCTTTTTGCCGTATAACCTACATAATAACATTTAAATGTGAACTGGAGTACTGCATGAAATGCACATGTGAAGTGTCAGTGTCATAATGAATAAGGCACTAGTAAGCAGGCTTAAGCACAAATAAGAAGTAGTAAGCATATATAATCACTAGTAAGCATATTTAAGTATGTTTGCGTGGAGGTACGCACTGCCATCACAGATTAAGCAAAGTAGAAGCTAACTGTGTGTAAGAAACTGCAACCAGAGGTTAGCAGTGCTTACCATCGTGCAAACCTACTTACAACTGCTTAAACCCACTTAAAGTGCCTTAATCACTCTGGATCCAACGGCCTATGTTCTGCCCATCAACAAAATAAACTGCCTCTACAAGGGTCAAACTCAGGACCCTGGACATAATAGTCAAAGTAGTTAACCACTAAGCCATCATAGCAATAGATATGCATGAGGTATCAGCAAACTAATCCTCACCACAGGAAAATCAAACCAACCATGTTAACTCAATCTATGTACATTGTGATGTTGGATAACCTGCCACAGAACATAAATATGTGAACTGGAGTATTGCAGTAAGCATAGATGTGAGGTGTTATTGTAATAATGTATTGAAGTTCCCAGGATCCCATACAGTGTATGTACACATGAATCACGGATACCAGACACATATATAACCTGTAATGAAGAATAAATCATTGCCAAATGGCAAATATAGTGATAATCAACTATGAAGCAATGCTAACCGCAGCAGAGCTCATGTTAGCAAGTGTAAGTAATGTGTAGGGGAGCCAATTCAATCTGCCTAGTGGTATACCTCTTTAAACAGTGCCAACCTTATGTAAGCAGGTGTACCCACAGCTTAACCTTTTCAAAACTGGCCAATCATGGCAAAGTGTGGGAAAATGGCTGTATTTAAACCCCACAGGTAGGAATACATCTCATAACTGGTTGTAGCTTCCTACTGCAGGCAGAATGGCTGGTGTGGGTGAAGGCACTCGATTCAGAACACAGCACTAGGGCAACCAGAAGTCAAAATTCATGGTATGGCTCCTGGTAAAACACCATGATCATAGACTACAGCAGGGCTAGTACCAGGGCTCGCAGTACAAAACTGAGGCCTGGGACAGTCTCACCCATGACCTCACCAGTGCCACAGGTATCCCCCAGACTGGTGAGCAGGTCAGGCACCACCATGCTGACCTGAAGCGGCGGAGGGGGGATGTCCTGGAACAGTGGATCCAGGAGTGTCGGCAGATGGCCAATGCCCCAGTACTAAGTACACATTCTACTAAGTAATAAATAATTGCCTAGCTTGTGTATACTATGGATAGGTTTGGCTAAATATCAATGCATTTTTCTGACAGCTGCAGATTAGTGGGCTGCAAACCAGCAAGCCCATGATGCTAGGCTGCAAAGGCTGCATTGCGAGGCAGGTTAGTAATCAGTCTGCATGTACTGTCATAACAAAGGATATAAGAGCCTTAGAAAGTGTTGTACCAATAGAAATACATGTGTTAATAGTCTGTGAATAAAGGTATAACCCCTGGAGTGCTTCTGTTTACTCTTTTCTCATATGTTTGCGATCTGTTCCATACCATAAAGAGTACTGTTGTATCTTAAGCAGTGTCACCCACACCGTGGTATGCACATAAAATCGGTATGAAGTTCTGCATAACAATGTTGGAAGTGCCAAGAGGTTAGTCATATCATAAAAGTTAGGGAGACTTAGATAGAGAACAGTCAAAAGCTGTACATCAATTCCCTGATAGCACAGTGTACTGTGATGCTAGCAATAATTTTTTTGTCACACACAGCAGGGGTTTGACTCCTGGGAGTGCTATTAAATTGTATGCATAATCATGCACCACAACCGTACAGACTGTGATACAATGTTCAGATAGAAAGCTGTATGCATAATTATACCCAACAACTGTACAGAATTTGCTTAAATGTTCAAATTGTAAATTGTATGCATATCTATACCCCACAACTGTTCCAATCTGTCCAGCATGTCCAGATAAATGGCTCATATCACCAGCTTGGTACCCTGTTCCCCTGAAAATTCAGTGTGAAGGTCCAAGAAATGTAGGCAGCTGTCACTGACATATAACTGATAGTCAAACGTGTACATAATCAGAAAATGTATATGAAAACAAACCTGTCATTCTAGCACATCACCCAAAACGTATGACAGCAATTCTCAACATATGTTGCATTAACACCTGCAGCCTGTCACGCCTGTATTTAAGACACAGGTCATGTATATAATAATCTATAAACATACCAGTATACAATATAAGGCCATTGTGTAGTGTAATAATACATGTAAGGGAACGATCACTGCAATGACTAAGAATGTTGTGAAAACTACAAGGATATATTAGTTATTAATTGAATCCTCTCTCTCACCCCTACCATATATGCATAATAACCCAATGACACTCATCAAATGGTATGTGTACACTTCAGACATTTTTGGGACATAAGTCCTAATGGTTAATAAATATTCACATTTGTTTCTATGCATGTGCCATGTTAAAATACACCCATATTGGTGGCCTGTTGCCATCAATGAAACCTGCATGCTCCTGTAATGGCCACTGTTGTTCCATATGTGCATGGGTTCTGCTTGCTCTGCAACTGTGTTAAATCTGGTGTGTCGGGTTAATGGGAATACCTATGCATGCTTTTATAACTAATCCTGAATGCTGTTGACTGTTACTAACCCATATCTGCCATAAATCTGCGACAACACAACTTGTATGGGAAGGCCAGTCCTAGAGGATCCACCTGTCCCACCTCAGCTGGCCATGGCACTGGGCACCAGCACATCTGTGGCCCAGCCTGGGACCACCTCCTTTGTGGGCTCTGCACCACCTTCAGGAGGAACCACTGCAGGGGATGGGCCCCCCCTCGGAGCAGGCACAGAGGGGAACCTGTCACCCATCAACAGGTCTGGGCCATGGTGCATAGGGAGCTCAATCTAGAGTATCGAGAGCAGCTACACCAGCTTGAGGGCTGAGTGACACTATAAGAGGGTGACCCTGCCCCTCCTACACAGCCCCCAGCACAGCCACCTTCGAGGCCGTGAAGGTGCAGTGGTGACTGCCCATGGGTGGGAACCTCAGTCCCACTGTTTCCAGTTGGGGGCTAATGGGCTTGTGACTTCCAAACACCACTCACTGTCCAAGATGTTTACCTCCCACATGTGTCATATACCAGCCCTGTATGCATCTTGTGTGTCTTATCTGTTAACCTACCCAACCTCCCTCCCCAAATAAACCTACTACCCCTCCCCAACATCCCACTCTCACCTGAAAAAAAAAGGCAATCTGTTCCCACAAAAAAAATCTCGCCCCTATACATAGTTGTCTATTTTGTACACATGGCCTCTGGACAAATGTAATCTGGTCTAATTGGCATCACAATGAATATAGGTTGTCCTCACCCCTCTGCCAGTGGTTTGAGAGTCCAAAAGTACCTGCAAATCTACTGTATATGCACAACTGTTGCTATAGAAGAAATGGGCAGCTATGGACCTTTCCTATACCCTTCCTGCACATGCCTAGCTATTTTCCCAACTGTATTTCCCTCTTTGTGCCCCATTTTTCACCACTTTTCTATCAAGCCCTTTTTCTTTTCTTTTAAAGGAATTAGCATGGAGTAAGAGGCAGTACGTACTGTTAAGCAGAGGTAAGCGGGTTTGCGTGGGTTTGCATGAGGTTAAGCTATGCCTACATAGGTTGAGAAATCTGAAGCCAACTGACTGTAAGAAAACATAAGCTGAGGTTGGCAGTGCTTACCATCACTCAAACCCACACAAACCTGCTTACAACTGACTCAAAAGTGCTTTAATCACACTGTATCCAATGGCCCTTGTTCTGCCTAGCAACAAAATAAGCAGCCTCTGCTAGGTTCAAACCTAGGACCCTGCACACCATAGCCAAAGTGATTTACAACTAAGCCATCTTAGCTATACATATCCTTGATGTATTCACAAACATATCATCCAGCCCAGTCATTCAACAGTACAGAGAATGTATACCAACATGTAGATGTATGTGTGTGAGTAAATATATTAATGTCTAAACGGTTACAACATATTGATATATATGTATATATATATATATATATATATATATATATATATATATATATATATATACACACACACACATATAAATATTTATGAACATGCAAATGCCTACATCTATAGATATATATGCCTATGCCTACATGTCTAAATATATACGGCAGGTTATATAATTATGTCAGCAGATATATATATATATATATATATATATATATATATATATATATATATATATATATATATATATATATAAAGACATACATAGGTGTAAACAGACATACATCTGTAGATAATGGGGAAATAAAATATATATGTCCTCATGCAACGTTAATGGGGTTGAGAGGCCCCACACAATATACATCTGGTACGTATAGGTGTACCCCTCCCAGCCAAGCATGACCCCCCTGTAATACAGTACCAAGTGTTGCAGATCCCATAACCAGGACCAGACATGACATGGCCATCTCTAGGATACATATGCACAGACACATACACGCAGATACAGGTGTATGTATATATATATATATGTAACTACACATACACACATATAGATTTGTACAGTAATATACATATGTAGTATGTGCACACAATATGGAGCATCCAGTATTCCTACAGTTACCACCTTACCAACTGGAAACTGTATGAGCCACCCATACGAATGACGTTTATAGCCTGCAACATTTACCCACAGAGATATCAAAGGGTATAACACCACACACAGGTGTGCATAAATTAATGTGAAAGCTTTATTTGTGTACTATGACAGTTGTATATGCCATGTCATATAGCTGTCTAGACACTGACATCCATATGAGCAGTGTAATGCAACTGTGAAACAGTTATACTAAGACAGTAGTCTGGAAAGGTTGACATATGTTTCTGTCCAGGCTGAGGCCTCCAAGTAGTACATTAGTAATGACAGACTGGGTCACAGCATATCAGACAATCACCAGTACATAATGCAGGTGTATAGGTCAACAGCCTCTATCTACACTCTGTACACAATCCCTAGGGGGAGACAGACCTCAGTTGACACAATGAAATGTATCTGTTACATAAAAAGGCATACCTGACACCATCACAATCACACTGACAAACAGAACATCCCGTATGGCAGGAGGCAGTAGGCCTGTATTTAACCAAGGTGAATTGTATGGTAAAGTACATCCAGATACCTTAAGGCAGCCTATCCCAGATACCCACACATGTTGTAACAGCCTAGGTTAGTCATGGTGCACCCCCCCTACCCTCAATAATACTGAGCCATATACCACTGTAACATACACTGGCCTCTGGAGTTCATTAGGGCACACATGTATTGTGTAGGTGAAACCCACACACATATATGGCCCCAACCCCCCAGTATGTGTGGGGGACACAACAGCAGTAGAGTGATGGCAGGAATGACAGCATGGCATACACACAGCCCACTATATAACAACCCCTGAGAGCATGTCATATGTGCAAAGTCTGGTATGCAGGTGGAGGACAGAGGCTGAAACACAGGCACATATATGTAAAACTGTTGTTATACAGTAAGCAAGATAGGTATATGAAGCTATGAACCTATATGGATATATGTATACTTATTTATACATATATGTTCACCATATGTCCTGCACATGGAGTGGAGCCCTACCCCAGCCCCAATAGTTCCAACCTCTCAGTGCAAGGGGATGTCACATATGTAGTGCAGGTATATTTGTAGTCTATTGCTATTGTAATAGGGATTGTTATCACAGAAATGGTGTGTGTGGGAGGCCACATCTGCTGCTCACATGTGCGCCATTGGCTACTTACAGACATCCTAAGGTCATCATAGTACAGTACCAATGCTAGCACAGTAACGCCCCTGTGGACTACAGCTGTGATATGGCCAATATATGTGGGCAGTCTGACACACTCGGGTCAGTCCAGGGGTTTACACAGAACCCCTTCATGTAAGACATGTGGACCCGGCCTGTCAATGTGGATGTCACCAGCCATGTAGATGGGTATAACACATACATACTGGTATACATTTTCCCCCATAGGTTATGCATTCATACACCCCTGTCTGTCCTGAGACATAATAACCACTGGCACAGAGGTGTCATGGCCCCCTTACTATCCACTAGTTACTGACATACATCTGAACAGCATCCCACTGCTTTGTCTGACATACATGACTGTTATGGTGGCCAGGCAGCAGTACATATGGCAAGTATCTGGACATGACATCTCACTGGATATGTACAGTAAGCTGCTAGGCATGTAACAAAGCACAGTGCAGGCTACAGGCAGACTGCTCAACACTGGGCTACATCTCCTATGTGGGAATACACATGTACCTGCATAGATAGCAGGCTCTACAGGTATGTCGCATCACAGAATAACAGACACCTGTGTGAAAGTGCATAACCACAACCAGTGTGAACACAGCCACAGCCACATATGGTAAGCTAGTGTACTATTACAGTATATGGACTATCTGATGTACACCATCCTCATATGAGCCACTCACACAACAACCCTACATATACTGGGCCGCTCCACAGTGTGGTCCGATGGCTGTCTCTGGTTTGGGACATGTGTGTGTTCGCCCCTACAGACATGTAAGTTGATAGGGTGACATACAGTGGAGCAGCATGCAACATCAGGTAGAACAGGACCAAGAACAATGACATCTACCCCAGTCTCTACAGAGGCCAAGGTACATATGCACTATACACACACTGTTGACAATTACCAGACAAACACATACCTCACTACTGTACACACAATCACAGAATGCCCAGGCTATGTCCTCAAATATAACCCCTACTAAACATAATAGGTTCATAGGTTGTTACTAGGCTATCAGCCCTAGGGCCTATATAAGCCTAGCCATAACAATTCCCAGGCTATTTCTTCCCACACTATTTACTTCCCTGAAGCCCTGTCTAGCAGGGTGACTGATGTGATCCCCGGGGTGAATTTCCCTTCTCCCATCCAATCATCAAGGTTCCTTTTGAAGAGGGCAAAGAGGTGCTCTGCTTGACATGTATAGGCAGTCTATTTCAGAGTCTGGGGAGTCTCTGGGTCAGGAACATATCCCTCCAGCATGTTTGGTTTATTGTGATGACAAAGTTTAGATCCCTGGAGCATGTGGCTCTGAGGGATTGGGATTTCTTTAAGTGTAGCATGTCCAATAGCTCTGGGTTTGACATGGCCTTGTATGTTAAGCAGAGATCACCTCTGACTAGACAATATGCAACAGAGTATAGCTGGAGTTTTTTTAAGGGGGTCAGCATAGGTCATCTGCTTTAGGCTTGTGAGTCTTTTAGTGAGGTATTCCTGTGGCCTTTCCAGTTATTGCAGATGTCTTGAGAGGTACATACCAAATGGGGTTTTGTATTCTATAATGGGTCTAATGAGGGATGAGTACAGTGGGACAATAACCTCCTTTTTTCTGGATGAAAAGCCCTTAGTGATGAGGTGTGCCACATAGAAGGATTTTACGACTGTTGTGGCGATGTGGTTATTGAAGGTGAGACCACTGTCCACATGTGTCCCTAAGTCTCTTATCACACTTTCAGTGTTTAATGTACTGCCACCTATGTGGTAATTCACTGGTACATGTTTTTTCCCAAAGGGGATAACTATACATTTCTTGGCATTGAGCTTGAGCCCATGGCTCTGGCACCAAGCATCTGTTTCTGTAAGGCCCTTTTGTAGAGTATCCTCATCATTTGGGGATTCAATAATGGATCGCAGTTTGCAGTCATCTGCAAACTTTGTTAGCCAGAGTCCCTTAGTGTTGGCCTGTACTTCAGACAAGTAGATGCCAAACAAGAGCGGTCCCAGGACTGAAAGCTGAGGTACTCCACTTGTCACTTGTTTGGAGCTGGATTTGGAGTCAGCTACTTTTACAATGTGGGTTCTGTCAGTAAGCCAGTTGGCAACCCATCGAGTGATGTACGGATTAATGCCCAGTTTAGTAAGTTTATCTAGGATTCCAGAGTGGGGATGGTGTCAAAGGCCTTGGCGAGGTCCAGATATGTTGTGTGGACTGCCTTACTCTCATCCACGGCTCTGGAGACTGATTCAAATAAGTCAATCAGGTTCAGGAGACAAGATCAGCCCTTCACGAGCCCAAACTGGGTGGGTTCCAGTGTTTGAAGGTTGCCAATATCTTTGTTTATAGGTTCCATGATAATACGTTCCATGGCCTTGCAGATCAGGCTCATCAGACTGATGGGGCAGTAGTTCCCAGGATCCAAGGTAGATCCTTCCTTGTGGAGTGGGATAACTGTAGCTGTGCATCTCTCAGTGGGCACGAAGCCTGAGGTGAGGGTATGATTAAACATGACACTTAGGTGATGTGCCAGTTCATTTTATAGTTCATGTAGTACACAGCCCGGGATGTCATCTAGTCCCATGGACACTGTATTCTTAGCTTTGGAGAGTGCGATTGTTACCTGTGTAGCCGTTATTACTAGAATTTGGCAATCTTCCAATATTGAAATGGGCTGTTTAGGGGGTGCGAGGGGGGTGAAGTTGGCACTGAATCGATCTGCAGGGATATTGGCAATATCCTTGGGATCAGTATATTTAATGCCATTGTGTTGTAGCTCAGAGCAGATCTGAGCATTGCCATTTAGATTCCTGACACAGTTATAGAATGCCTTGTGGTTGTCTTTGGAATCTTTGATAATTTTATTTTCGTAACTAGCTTTGGAGGATTTTCTGAGGGATCTCAGCTTCTTACTGAGGCTGGTAAGGGAATTTTTTGCATCACGGGATTTTCCTCTTTTCTGCAGCAGTTTCTTCCTTTTGTTGTAAAGTTTGTTTATGGCAGGGGACCACCAGATTGGCTTCCTTTTTTTGGAGGAGAGCATCTTGGTTCTATTTGGGATTGCACGATTCATGCATGAGTGGATGTGCTCATACAGTGCCTTAGTGTAGGACTCAGCAGTCAAACTTTCAGTTCCCGTCTGCATGGGACATGTGCAGCAGTCTGATATCTGGCTTATCAGATATGCTGTCATTGAATATGGTGTACAGAACATATGCACCCCCCTACTGCATGACATATGTACAAAGGTTGACAGGGTTGTGGCTGGAGGCACAAACACTGGCCGAATATTGACATGTCACTGTGATGACCTCATACATTTCCTGTCGTAACAGGGTTTGATGCAACATATGTCCTATGAGGGATATGACGTCAGTAACTCTCCCGGCTGTCACCATCTACTGACTGCAATCCTCACACTACTTTCTGCAGTTGAGAGATAGGTTCTCTGTGGGTAACACAAGGACCAGAAGGCACCACACACTGCCCAGTCTGCAGATGACCCTACAGATGGGGATTCCTCATAAACATAGCACTGACATGACAAGTATTAAAACATCGCACAAAAAATGAATCAGCAAACCAGGAAATGACACAAGCTGGAACAACCAGTAAAGCAAAAACGGAACCTCTGCACCGATGTAAGAGTCTTTAAAAGTTTTAAATTTTATTCTCCAGGTAACTCTCCCACTGGTAAACAATAAGACAAACAAAACCAGGTAAACGTGAAACGCTACATGCGTTTTTCGTTCCACTTAGTAGTCGAACTTCCTCAGACAAAAATACTTTGTTCAAGTGCACCTTTTAAATACATACATATATTGGTAATTACTATAATTAGTTTACCAATAATGTTTTAAAGTGCTAGTGCTACAAATATAATATCAAGGCTGCAAGTTTATCACAATATTATTTAAAAACAAACCATAACGAAGTTGTAAAACACAAATCATAAAATCATAAAACAGGTTCTGGCTATTTACATTCATTCGTTACTATATGTTTGACTATACAATAAAATTAATTATACAGATACATGTCTAAAAAGTAATAATAAATACGAACCTACTATCTAAAAGGTCCTTTGTCTAAATACAGATACTCTATTAGGAATAGATATTACCTATATGAATTGAATATCTTATAATATATATTAAAAACTATTATCTTACTCATAGACAATTCCATATAATTATCTATCCTCCCTTAAGATTTGATTTTTACTAACCTTCTCTAATAAATAAGGCAAAAATAGTTGCACAAAACAGTCCAGCTTTAAAAGCTTGTAGTTGTTGCTGTTGCTCCGTGTGTTGTACTTCTTCTTGAACCCCTGTACTTGGTTCGTATTCCAGTTTGTCCCCCTCCCCCGTTTGTAGTTTTTTTTTGAACTACTTGGTATTCATGTTGGTATTCATGTTGGTTATTGTCATAAGTGTTTGAACAACCTTGTTCTTCCCCAAACATATCACTCTCAGTAATTTCAAATTCAGAGTTGTATAGTCAAACATATAGTAACGAATGAATGTAAATAGCCAGAACCTGTTTTATGATTTTATGATTTGTGTTTTACAACTTCGTTATGGTTTGTTTTTAAATAATATTGTGATAAACTTGCAGCCTTGATATTATATTTGTAGCACTAGCACTTTAAAACATTATTGGTAAACTAATTATAGTAATTACCAATATATGTATGTATTTAAAAGGTGCACTTGAACAAAGTATTTTTGTCTGAGGAAGTTCGACTACTAAGTGGAACGAAAAACGCATGTAGCGTTTCACGTTTACCTGGTTTTGTTTGTCTTATTGTTTACCAGTGGGAGAGTTACCTGGAGAATAAAATTTAAAACTTTTAAAGACTCTTACATCGGTGCAGAGGTTCCGTTTTTGCTTTACTGGTTGTTCCAGCTTGTGTCATTTCCAAGTATTAAAACATGTAGGACAGCCATTTCCACACACACCCTGTTAAACCAATAGTACCCCAACTGCAGTACAGCAGCACTTACAGTCTGTAGTCAGGACAGGCACATCCCCCTCCTGTGTGTTGGCCTGTTTCCACAGTGTATGTTGTCAGAGGTAAGTTCCTAATCCATCTGTGATGCTGTTTGCCAAACAATAGATCTAGTTCCTGCTCACAGTGAATGAAAAGGCCCAACACCAACAAGATGTTTCTAGATCAACCACCAAGAACAAAAAACTGATGCGAAAAACAAGAAAAATGGCTCAGGAAAAATGTCAGCGTCCACAAGCAAGTATTTAATAAAATCAATGTCCTTTAAAAAACAATGTTTAAAGAGAAAGACAATATGCAAAAATCAAGAAAACCTAACAACAAGTAATTTGAGTTAAACACAGTGGTTCAATGTGTTTCATGCATTGCATTCTAGTTATTTTACACTCTACTTCTCATATTGTCTTTCTCTTTAAAAGGTGAAAAGCAAGTCAGCACTGCTCTGACTCTGAAACAGTTAGCTTTAAGTAACATCTGTCATGTGACTACTTGTGCTGCATTTAAATTCCCTTTGATTTACAGAGTGCATTTGTCTGAAGAAGTCTGTTTATATTAACAGACAAAAAGCGCTTTACACTTGAATTTGTTGATTCTTGTTTTTTGGCTTATTTTGGACTTTTTTCCATCATAACATTGGTTTTTAAAGGACATTGGTTTTATTAAATACTTGTTTGTGGACACTGGCATTTTTCCTAAGATGTTTCTAGATGCTGGAGTGTGTTTCCATGCAACTAGCTATGGGAATGTTACCACAGCTGTTCCACATGCAATCAGATAGAGGAGGGCTGTAATCTGTGCAGAGGCCATCAGCTGATCATGAGCATCACTGACAATACACATGCCACTGCCTAAGCAAAGCAGGTGTAAGTCTCCACATCCACCAGAGAGGGAGTGAGAGAGGCAGACAGAGGCAAAGATATGTCAGGGTGGGTTGGGAAACTAAAAGGTGAGCATGTTTGTGCCACACACCTACCAGTCCCGGGTTTTGAACCCGTGACTGACTATGTACTGATATCACATCTGTTATCCTTGCACGGTGGATATTGTGATTTATGCTAGGGGCACCATATAAGAAATCTTACAAATGCACAAAACATTGGGTCCAGTTGTTACACACTCACAATCTCCTCCACACTGGACATGAAGGACAAACATCAGCACATTAAGACACACACATGCACACACCTGTCACATCTGGGATTAGAAACCCTACCTAACTAGTTATTACACTACAACACTATGCCATTACAAAATGTGTAACAGAGATTACTGGAGTACTCTTTCCCCAAAAATTTATTTCACAGTGAGTGACATCAGCAGGACTGCCAAAGTACAGCGAATGAATTTTAGTGAGTGTGACTAGCTAAACATTCATTGCTCTCTACACAGGCATAGGAACAGACAAAAGTATCCACAACTCCCTTGTGTGAGAATAGAACTCCAACCAGAGTTCCATATCACACTACAGCATTACACTGTTATAGCATGCACCACAGGGATTGCTGAAGTACTCTTTCCCCAAAGGTGTACTTCACAGTGATTGACATCAGCAGGATTGCCAATGTAGACCATTTGAATTGTATTGAGTGTGACTAAACTAAATTGCCCTAATTAGTCTGTATGCATTAACCGCTGTTCTGGCCAGAACAAATATAACCTTCCTTTGTAGGTCATGAACCAAGGAGCCTGTGCACTATAGTCACAGTAATTAACCACTCAGTCATCACAACAGTACATGGGACTGCGGTTCCACCAAAGTAATCCCACCATAGGCTAATCATACTGAACACGTGAAAGGAATGTATATACAGTTGTTCATAAAATGTAAAAGACCACTTCAAGGCCAACTCCATGCTACTCAAGGCAGAAGTGACAATGTTTGTGACACCCATGGAGACGGGAGCTGACAGATCAACTGATGAATCCTGTACTAAGGCACTGTATGATCACAGCCACTTGTGCATGATTCCTGACATCCCACATAGAACCACAACGCTCACCTCCCAAATAATCAAGCCAGTCTGGTGGTCTCCTGCCATTAACAGAGTATACAACAGATGGTAGACACTGTTGAAGGAAAAAGGATAATCCAAGGATGCAAACAACTCCCTTTCCAGCCCCAGTAAGATGTTGAGATCTCTCATGGAATCCTCCAAAGCTGATTATGTAAATAAAATCACCACAAATTCCACAGACAACCACACAGCATTCTATAGTTATGTCTGAATTCTAACTGGCAATGGTCAGAAGTGCTCTGAGCTGCAACAAAATGGCATTACATAGACTGCTCCCATGGAATGTGCCAATATTCTGACAGATTGATTTAGTGCCACATTCACCCCCTCATACCCCCCAAAAGGGCCCATGTCAATACATAAAGGGTTCCATTGTCCAGTAATCACAGCCACACAGGCAGAAAATGCACTACCCACAACTAAGAATACAGCATCCATGGGACCAGATGACATCCTGGGCTGTGTACTACATGAACTAAAAAATGGAATGACAACTCACCTAACTGTCATGTGTAATCATAACCTCACATCAGGCCTGGTGCCCACTGAGTGGTGCACAGCTGCAGTTATCGTACTCCACAAGGGGGGATCCACCTGTGATCCCTGGAACTATCGTCACATCAGTCTGACGAGCTTGATCTGCCATGGAATGCATTATCAGGGATGTTTTGAAAGCAGACACTGGCAACCCACAAACACTGGACCCCACACAGATTGGGCTCATGGAGGGTCAGTCTTGTCTCATGAAATGATTGACTGCTTTGACTCAGTCTGCATAGCTGTTGAAGAGGGTAAGGCAGTCCACAAAGCCTATGTAGCCCTCACCAAGCCCTTCAACACCATCCCCCAGTCTGGAAACATAGATTGACATACTAATCCAGCCATACATGCCTATGCCACTCGCTGGTTTGCCACATGGCTTACTGACAGAACTCAAACTATAGGTGTAACTGACTCCAAATCCATCCCAAGACAAGTGACAAGTGGAGTACCTTAGGGTTCAGTCCTGGGACCACTGTTATTTGGCATCTACATCTCTGAAGTACAGGACAACAGTATGGGACTCTGGCTAATAAATGTAACAGATGACTGCAAAATGGGAGTCCTTATGAGCCTGACTGTACTGCATGAAATGTTACTGATACCAGCCTGACATCATACAGGCGGGATGGAGTACTAACATCTTGTGCCCTTGCCGTGTAAGGTCCTGGTTATGGGATCTGCAACAGTTGGTAGTGTATTGCAGGGCAGATGTGTTTGGCTGTGGGTGGAATACCTATTCATGCATGGCATATGTTGTTTGTGCCTGTCAACCCCATTAATGGAGCATGTGGACATATATGTTTCTGCTATATTCCCACTTTGTCTATAGATGTATGTCCGTATATACCTATATATATATATATATATATATATATATATATATATATATATATATATATATATATATATATATATAGATATATATTTACATATATCAATATGTTGTATCTGTTTAGACATTAATATATTTTCACAAACACATACATCTACATGTTGCAATACATTCTCTGTACTGTTGTATGACTGGGCTGGATGATATGTTTGTGAATACAGCAGGGTTATGCATATCTGAGATGGCTTAGAGGTAAATCACTTGGTCTATGGTGGGCATGGTTCTTAGTTCGAGCCTAGCAGCGGTTGTTTATTTTGTTGCTAGGCAGAACAGGGGCCGATGGATACAGAGTGATTAAGGCACTTTAAAGCAGTTGTATGCGGGTTTGCACAGGTTTGCGTGGAGGTAAGCACTGCTAAAGTCTGGTTACAGTTTCTTAAACTTAGTTAGCTGCTGAATTGCTTAACCTGTGTAGACATTGCTTAGATCTGAGCATACCCACACAAACCTGCTTACAACTGCTTTAAAGTGCCTTAATCACTGTGTATCCAATGTGCTGTGTTCAGCCCTGCAACAAAATAAACAGCTCTTGCAAGGCTTAAACCAAAGACCCTGCGCACCATAGACAAAGTGATTTACCACTAAGCCATGACAGATACAAAGAGATTTGATGCTTGCAGAAACATAGCATCCACTCCAGTCATGCAACAGTACAGAAAATGTATACCAACATCTAGATGTATGTGTGTGTACCTATATTAATATCTAAACAGATACAGTATATATATATATATATATATATATATATATATATATATATATATATATATATATATATATATTAATTTCTAAGACTATATAGATATTTATATCACTATATATGCACATATATACATGCATATGCCTAAATCGACATATATATGCGTCTTCACCTATATGTCTACATATACACAACACGTTACATATGTGTACACAGATATATATTTATGTAGGCATATACAGACATACTTATATATATATATATATATATATATATATATATATATATATATATATATTAGCAGATGTATACATTTATACAGGTTTATATGGCCATACATTTGTAGATAGCAATGGCAGATTAACAAATACACATATGTCCTCATGCGCTGTTAATGGGGTTGAGAGGCCCCACACACTATACATCTTGCATGAATAGGCATCCCCCCACAGCCAAACAAGTGGCTGGCCTTGTTGTCACATGTATGGGTATGGCTTTGCACCCCAGCCTCTCAGCTAATTTACATCTGTTATCCCTGTATGGTTGACATTGTGATATATATAGTAGGACCACCATAAAATAAATAAGCAAAACCCCCTCCACATTACCCACAGGTGTTACACACTCACCACCACCTCTACACATGATACAAGTTGCACACACACACACACACACACACACACACACACACACACACACACACACACACACACACACACACACACACACACCTGTTAGGTCTGGGAGTTGAACCTCTGGGAGTTGAACCCCTACCTAACTAGTTTATTACACTACACAGTTACAGTACGCGTCAAGGACATTACTGAAGTACTTCTTCCCCAAAGGTATATTTCACATTGAATGACATCAGCAGGATTACCAAAGAAAGCCATTTCAACTATACTGTGAGTGACTAGCCTAAAATGCATGCATTGCTCCCTATACAGACAGTGAGATGCACACAAAACATCCACAACTGACGTTTGGGCATAGAACCCCTGACCAAGGTCTATATCACACTACAGCATGGAGCTGTTATTGGACACACCACAGGGATTACTAGAGAAATCCTTCCCCAAAGGTGTATTTCACAATGAATGACATCAGCAGGATTGCCAAAGTAGGGCATTAGAAATGTACTGTGAGTGTGTAGCCTATAATGCATTCCTCCATACACAGACATTAGAACACACACAAAACATCCAGAACTGCCATGGTTGGAGAGGGAACCCTACCACGGTTCTAGATCACACTACAGCAGTATGCAGTTACAGGATGCCCTACAGAGATTACTGAGCTACAACCTTCCCAGAGGTGTATTTCTAGGTGGGTGACATCAGCAGCCTTGCCAAAGTTGAGTATATGAATTGTTTGGAGTGTGAGTGGCCTAAAAAGCATTGCTCTCTACTCACTCAGACACACACACACAGATTCACACACCAACACACACACACACACACACACACACACACACACACACACACAGTTGCCAAATCTGGGGTTAGAACACCTACCTAACTACTTTATCACACAACAGCTGTACACAGTTACAGGACATGCTACAGGGATTACTAGGTTATTGCTTTCCCAGAGTTGTATTTCCAAGTGTGTGACATCAGCAGCCTTGCCAAAGTTGAGTATATGAATTGTATGGAGTGTGAGTGGCCTAAAAAGCATTGCTTTCGACTCAGTCAGACACACACACACACACACACACACACACACACACACACACACACACACACACACACACACACACACACACACACACTTGCCAGGTCTGGAGTTAGAACACATACCTAACTACTTTATCACACTACAGCAGTACACAGTTACAGGACATGCTAGGGAGATTACTGGGCTGTGATATTCCCAGAGGTGTATTGCTAGGTGAGTGACAACAGCAGCCTTGCCAAAGGTGAGTATATGAATTGTACAGAGTGTGAGTAGCCTAAAAAGCATTTCTCTCTGCACAGTCAGAGGCATGCACACAAACACACACTCACACAGTTGCCAAGTCTGGGGTTAGAACTATTACCTAACTAGTTTATCACTATAGCAGTACACAGTCATGGGACACGTCATGGGGATTACTGAACTACAGCTCTCCTAAAGATGTATTTCACATTGGATGGCCTCAGCAGGCTTGTCATGATACTGATATGGGGAGGGCAGTGTGTGCATAGGCCATAACCCATTCATGTAGGGGTTGCCATGCCACATGCAGGCACACATGGGGTCATATGCCACAGGTACATGTATACAGCTATTAGGTGACTACTTCCTTGTACAGTCAAGTTGCACAGCTGGCACATGCACCATATAGTCTTTCATGGTGACAGATACTGGCGGCTAGTATCTGCAGTGAGTGACACCTGCAACTCATGTGTTTGGGGCCCTTTGACTGTGTGCTGGGTGGGACAGGCCCAGATGGCTCCTTGTCATGGTCACCCTCTTCCACACATCTATGTCCATCTAGGTTCATAGGTTCATACTAGGCTATCTGCCCTGGGGCAATTATAAGCCTAGCCCGATTCTGTATGGTGTACGCCACCCCTTGATTTGAGTATACTGTGCCCTTTTTAAGGTTTAGTTTACTGTACCTCTGTCTAATAGTGACATGGGAGTAATCCCTGGGACAAACCTATGATCCCCCATCCACCTATCGAGATTCTTCTTGAAGAGATTCAGTGAGGTGCTCTGCCTCACATGAACTGGAATTCTATTCCAGAGCGAAGGGAGCCTCTGGGTTATGAACCTGTCCCTCCAGCAAGTTCTATTTATTTCTGTGCTGAGGTTCAAGTCCCTCGAGCGTGTGGCTCTAAGGGATTTAGATTTACCGAGGTGGAGCATGTCCATTAATTCTGGATTTGACATAGCTTTGTATGTCAGGCATAGATCGCCTCAAAGTAGGCGGTATGCAACTGAGTAGAGCTGGTGTTTTTTTAACCGAGCAGCATATGGCATCTGTTTGAGACCCTTGATCCTCCTGGTGAGATACTTTTGGGGTCTTTCTAATTGCTGCAGGTGTTGGGTAAGGTACATCCCAAAAGGGGCATTGTATTCTATGATGGGCCTGATGAGGGATGAATAAAAGGGCACGATTACCTCTCTTGATCTAGATGTGAAACCCTTCGTGATGAAGTGGGCTATGTAGAAGGTCTTTCTAACCACTTTGGCAATGTGGTTTTCAAAGGAGAGATTGCTATCAACTTGGGTCCCCAGGTCCCTAATAACTTTCTCTGTACTTAATGGGTTTCCGCCTATGTGGTAATTTGTGGGCACATTGTTTTTGCCAAAGGGTATGACTATACATTTTTTGCCATTTAGCTTTAAACCATGGCGCTGGCACCAGTTATCTGTCTCTTTGAGACCTTTTTGAAGGATGTTTGTGTCAGCTGGAGAGTCGATTATGGCGCCCAGTTTGCAGTCGTCTGGGAACTTGGTGAGCCATAGTCCTCCCACGTTTGCCTGTACCTCGGAAAAGTATATACCGAACAAGAGTGGTCCCAGGACAGAACCCTGTGGGACACCACTTGTGATTGGTTTCGAGTCTGACATGGCTCCAGCAACTCTCACTCTGTGGGTTCTGTCTTTGAGCCAGTTTGCGACCCATCTTGTGACATAGGGGTTTATATTTAAGCTGGATAGCTTATCTATGATGCCAGAGTGGGGTATTGTGTCAAATGCCTTTGCAAGGTCCAGATAGGCTGTGTGGACTACCTTCCCTTCATCTATGGCTTTGGTGACTGTTTTGAAGAAGTCAACCAGGTTCAAAAGGCAGGATCTGCCCTTGACAAAGCCGAACTGGGTAGGATCTAGTGTCTGTAGGTCCCCAATGTCTTTGTTTATGAGCTCCATGATGATCCTCTCCATAGCCTTGCAGACTAAGCTAGTCTGGCTTATGGGGCGATAGTTTCCAGGGTCCGTAGAGGCTCCACCTTTGTGGAGTAGGACCACTGTTGCTGTATGCCATTCTGTGGGCACATATCCTGTAGTGAGGCTGAGATTGTATAGCTGTTTTATTTGAGGGATTAGTTTCTCTTGGAGTTCATGTAGGACGCAACCTGGGACACCATCTGGTCCCATGGAAGCAGTGTTTTTTGCTTTGGAGAGGGCAGCCTTCACCTGAGCATCAGAGATGTTTGGGAGGCAGCCCCCTGCCGGGATAGATACTTGCTCTTTTGGGGGGGAGAAGTTTGCACTGAACCTGTCTGCCAGGATATTGGCGATGTCTGTGGGTTCAGTGTACTTTTTGTCGTTTAGAATCAACTCAGAACAAGTCTGGGAGTTGCATCCCAGGTTCCTAACATAACTGAAAAAAGCCTTATGATTGTCTTTGGTGTCCTGTGCAATTTTTCTCTCGAAGCTGGCCTTGGAGGATTTTATGAGGGATCATAATTTTTTGCTAGTACTGATCAGAGATGCCTTCCCTATTAGGGATTTTGCTCTATCATGTAGTAGCTTCCTCCTTCTGTTGTAAAGTTTATTTATGGCAGGGGTCCACCAGACTGGACGCCTGCCTTTGGATGATTGGGTCTTGGTTTTGATCGGGATAGCATGATCCATGCATTCCTGGAGATGTCCGTAGAATGTGTTTATATAGGATTTTGCAGTTTGGGCCGTAGTTTCCACTGGCCCTGGGGCCTTGAAGGGTTCCACTTCAGTTTTGAGAAGTGAGAAGTTCGCTTTTGAGAAATTTTTCACTGTGGTTTTCTGGGCTGGGGGTGGGGTCGGGATGTGGACATCCAGTGAAATTAATTTATGGTCTGATCTTACCAATGAGGGATATACTTCTGGTGTGGAGCATAGAGTCCCCATGTTGGTAATGATCAGGTCTAGTATGTTGTCCCCTCTTCTGGGAGTGGTGTCTAGTCATTCTATAGCATTTGAGTTTATAATTTCCAGGAACCTTTGGGCTAAGGTGCTGGTGCTTGAGTAGTGCTCCCAGTCAATGTTTGTCAATATAAAGGTGTTCGGAGAGATCTTCATGTTCTCCAATGTTTTCAGGACAGCCGAGTGGGATTCCTGACTTTGAGAGGGTGGTCTGTAGGATGCTATAAACTGAAAAGCAGTCTTGCCCACTTTTAGTTGCACATGGATGGTCTCCGATACTTCGTGCAATGCCACTAACCTGGAGGTGTGGATATCCTTGATAAATATGGAAACTCCCCCTCCCTTTGTGGTTCGGTCCGGGTTTTGGGGCAGAAAAGCATGATATGAGGTATAGCCTGGTAGTGCTGGGGTGCTCTCTGGATTCTTGAACCAGGTTTCTATCACTGCACAGATATCTATGTTCTCCATACTGAGGAGAGCTTTGAGTGCATGCATCTTGAGGTTAAGCAGCATTACCCCTAGTTTCTTGTTCCTTGTGCTGTCTATGGGGGTGGGTTTGACTTTTGAGCCTTGCCTAAAAAAGGCACTATGGGGGTGGCAAGAGCCTTTGCCAATATCTGAAAGCTCAGTGGTGACAGGTGCAAGCCATCCCTAGCGAAGCAAAGTGGCTTGTCGAGCATGTCATCCCAGGCTGACAGACACTGGATCCCCTTTGAATGACACCAAAATTTTAGCCAATTGTTAAAATCGATCATTTTGTCTTTGTACTGTGGCATCATTCTAGGTGAGGGTAAGATGCTGCTCAAGGTCAGGGTCATACCAGCCTGGGCTACATGATCAGAGAGCTCCTCTATGTCTCTTTTTATGTAGTCCAGGGAGGTACGTCTCAGGTCATTCACACCGGCATGTACAATGACTTTGGCTTATCATAGTATGTTGTCCTTACATATATGTCTGTATTCCCATCCACTGCGTGTGCAAGGCAGGAGTGGTGCATACTGACATGTGTCTGCAATAAGAACTACAACTGCCAGGTATGTCTGGTCCACTGGTGTTTTCAGACATGGCCTTCATGTGTTTAAGTATGTGAGCATGCCCAGTATGGCCATCTATATTGCATGTGTAGATCAAGTCCAGGTAGTTTGTACTGCGGTGCTGATCTTTGTGTTGTACACCGACAGGTAGCATGCTGTGTCTGCAGGGTATACATAGGTCATTTGGCATTGAATGTTGCTACATTTCTGCATAGCGGGGGGGGGGGCACCTGACTGTTTCTACATTTCTACACAGTGGTGGGGGGTGCACACCTGACTGTTACTATAAGTGTAAGTAGGATGGTGGGGCACACCTGATACGTTTACTCATTTATGTCAGGTACACCATTTCAGTCTGTGGACTTACCTATCATGCTGGCTAGAGGCATACCAGTGTACTACAGATTTTAGCTTTCACTACCTACATATTAGTTTCTGACTTCCTAGACTTCACAACTTACGTCCAACTGACTAGCCTGCTGTAGTCTGTCTGTGTAGGCCTGGGGGAGGGGTTACCCATAGGGCTCATTCAGAGGCCATAGTACAGCATTTGTTTGTGTTTGTCTACACCTCTCCTGCTGGCTGTGACTGTTGTTGGGTATGTGCCCCCCCCCAACTGGCATGTTTGAGTCACTTACCTTGTGGGTGTCCCAGTTTTGAGGGTGGTACTGCAGGGCTGCCTATGTTGGATACACATAGTGCACTCCCTATACATGGTTGAGTGCAGGTAGTGTAATGTTTGGTATCCCTTTTACTGTATGTGCAAGTCAGAGAGAGGTGTCATTCCCTGGGTCCCTACTGTATCAGTGCATGTGCTATGCATTGCCTCTTTGCCAAGGCCAGGACATACTGGTAACACCTCCTTCTGCCTACTGGGGCATGTCAGGTTGTTCCTCCACGGAGTCACTCTGTGCCTGTGCAGGCCTTGGCACTGGTGGGGGGCTGTGTGGCCCTGCCCCATGCTGTTCCTGCTGCAGCTGTTTCTGCAGGATCATATTGTGCAGCATGGCACATACAAGGACAATTTGGGTACATGTAGTTGGTGAGTACTGCAAGGCTCCACCGGATGTGTCCAGGCACTGGAACCATGACTTGAGCATCCCAAACACATGCTCTATTATGATTTGTGTTTGTGCATGTGCCTCATTATGGAGTTCTTCTTTGGGTGTGTGTGCATTTCTGATGGGTGTCATCAGCCATGGCTCCAGTGCGTATCCAGCATCCCCCACTAGGTGACCATGTGGGATGTCCCCATTGGTAAATGTCTGGTACAGCTGCATCAGATGCCAGATGTGGGAATCATGGTACCTTCCAGGGCAGCCAGCACACACATTCATTATTATGCCCTGGGCATCGCACATGACCTGGCAGTTGATGGAGGGGAAGCCCTTGCGGTTAATGTAGACCCTACCCCGCTCACCTGGTGGTGTTTTAATGTGTATGTACGTGCAGTCTATTGCACCCACTACCTCAGGGTATTCTGCTATTTGATGGAAGAGATGCATATTGCTGGCCAATGCCTCACGGGTGATGGGGAAATATACGTGCTCACCGACATGTGCTGACATGGCATCCAGGAACTGGTGGAGTTCCCTGGATGCTGATGCCTGTGAAATCCCCAACATATCCCCAGTTGGCCTTTGGAAGGTACCTGTAGCTAGTATTCGTAGGCCTACACATACCTTGGTATCCACTGGGATGAGTTCCCCTCTGTTAGTTCTGTGTGTGAGGTGTGGCCGGCGCAGCTCAACAATTTGCTGTAGGAGGTCCCTGTCCACCCTATAGCGTTCCACTATCTCCAGCTCATGTAGCCCTTGGTAGGTTACCCTGGGTCTGTACACTCTTCTCCGTCTCCTCACTGTGGGTTGCTCAGCAGCATTCACATCCTCACCACCCTCAGCCTCTTGCACATGCTGGTTTATGATAACAAAAGCAGCCCCTAACATTTTCTGTCTTGCTTTTGTTTTGTAAAATTTCCCCATCTGTATACACCAGTGGTGCAGAGGGTTTGGGAAAAACAAGGGGGACAGGTGTTTGCATAGTTTATAGTGGTGTGCTGGGCTGGGCTGCTGCCTGTGTAATTGGCTGTTTCTGATACATTTCACCTGTCAGCTAAGCTAGTTCTCCTTAATTACCTTCCTACTGCTGTTTTCCCTTCCCATTGCCTCCCTGTTTAAGCCTGTGTGCACACCACATAAATGGAGTGCTCAAATGTGCACAGAGCTGCTATTTCCTGGTTTAACTTCCTTTTTCTTCCTGTAAGACCCAGTGCGCAGCTCACACACCCGCTTACACTTTGTAAAGAGTGCTAGGCAGTTTGGACACACCTCTAGCTTAGCTGTGCTAAGCTAGGAGCAGTCCCGAGCCACAGGGCTCCAATCCACTTACAGTATGCCTGACAGTTCCCCCATGATGTCACCTATATCCTAGTCTTGCACCCAGCTATTTATACTCTTACACTCTTGGGACCTGCCTCACACTCTGGGGAAAACTGGGATTCACTAACCTTCCCCTCATTTGCATAGGATTGCCTGCTATTACATGTCTCACACTGAGCCTCCCCCCTTAGCAACCACTACTCATTGGCCAGGTTGTCTTTTGCCTGCCATTGACTTGCATGGTAGAATACTGAATTTAGTTAGAATGCTCATTTTATGTTTATTTTCTTATTCCCCCCCGATCCCATTTGCGCACCGCTGCCCTATGCTTAAACAGCTGAGATCGGCAAAAAAAATAAAAGTTGATTTTTTCATTTTTTAAACGGTTTGCAATGCCAATGGCCTTATACTTGGCCATTGGCATGCTTACTCAGTGATATGTATCCTTTATTTGGAGCTGTCATAGCTCCATTTTGGAATTTGCAGAAATGTATTCGGTTATTAACCGAGTACATTTCTGCAGATAGCACTAGTCTTGCACGGACTAGTGCAAGCTTCCTGGATTGCAAAATCACCTCATTTGCATGGATTTCTCCTGCAAATGAGGTTATTTGTACACCAGGGCTTAGTCCATGCAGGATTAATGCTGGAACTCTGGTGCACCCCCCTGCAGGCTGTTCCTGGATTGCACAGCAGACATATTGCCTGCGTGGACTCCTGCACTCATCTTGCACACCGTGCAAGCTTTTGAGAATCCGGGGGCATGACATTTTACTTTTTAAGTCTTTATGGGTAGATGCAGGCCAATAACCCCACCGCCCCCAGCTGTAGACGTGGAGGTCTCAGCCTTTCTATTGATCTCATCAAAATAATGTAAGTGGACTGTCTGGCTATACTTTACAAACATGGGCCTAAAATTAATCCTGATGTCAATAAACATTAGAGTGCCTGCAAAATATCCTAAATATCTATTTATTTGTTTGTTTAGTTATTTATTTTATCTGTCTTTGTGTACTGGGAAAGTCTGTATAGATTTGACAAAAAAAAATCCCGTGCAGGTCCTGGGAGAAATGCTTCAGATATTACATAGTATTACATGTAATCACAAATTAAATATCATTCAAACCAAAGTAAAAAAGGTCACACAGACAAACCATTCAGGAAAAACTAGACCCTGCCAAGCTAAAATCTTCATTGTTTAATACCGCAAACTTCCTGTAGTAGAGGCCCGTTGGATATATGCAAGTGATGGCTTAAGAACATAACAGTGTTTCAGTTACATGGTTTCTGAATAACTAACCCCGGGATTCATGAAGCTTGCACCAGGCGCCGGAGTAGCGTCGGTGATCTAATGCCAAATATGGCTGCTGAGCGATTCAGGTATGAGCTGTTTCCACGTGCACTACCAGCGTACGCCAGAGCTGCGCAGCTCCCTGCGCATGTATGCTAATTATCCCATGCACAGCAGCGTAGCATGCAAATGTAGGTATATAGCGATTCATGAAGTGGTGCAGACATAGCATAAGCATGAAGAAATGTAAATAAAAAAAAAACGGTTTACATTTTTTCAAACATAAAATCAGAGCCATGAAAGCGGACTAAACTTATGTATTATTATGTTAATATATGCCGATGACTAAATATATAGCCAATGGCATAAAAACACATGCACAACACATAAAAAATAACATTTAATGTCATGACCACACTAACACAAAGTAAAAACGCAGTGCATCGGTGCACAAATGGGATCACAATGAAAATATATTTAGATGTCATAAAACTGCAATGTAACACAATTCATGAATTCCCCAAAATAGTCAATGGCACGCATGCTACACCACAACCATGGTGCAAGGGTTGCTAAGGGTCTGTGACAGTGTTCTGCATGGTAACTAGGAATTAGTAGTCAATGCCATGCAAATGAGTGAGGTAATACTGAATTGCAAACTCCTCACCGGTGTAAGGATGTACCATACAGCGTAGCGGTATAACACCAAGGTGTAGCCTGGAGGTAAACATGACATCAAGAGAGGGGTGCACCACCATAGCTGTAAGCACATTGGCGCATTGCTAATTCGTTTGCCTGTTGCTAAGCAAAGCCGCAGGATAGGGGTGTGGAAGTAGCCATAGCTTTTCTTAGCTGAGAGCACACAAGGTAACCAAAAGTGCATGTGACCGTGGATGAAAACACGCTCGAAACCCGGTAAACGGCTGTGCACAGCGTGCACCATAGCTGAAACAGGAAGGATACGGGAAGACAATAAGGAAATGCTGCAGCATGGTAATTGGAGTACAAATGAGTAATTAACACCTAGGAACTCACAGTGGGCCATTGACAACAGCTAACAAGGCTGTTAGCAGCTACCTGCAGAACAGGAAAGGGGAGGTGCTGTACTGCAAAGAAAAGAGAACTGTCACAGCAGAATAAAGCAAACTTGCAGTAGATCATCTACATAACACATTTCGCAACACAATCGTGGGTTGGGAAAGTACTAAACAAGAAAGCAGGCAGCTGGATGTATGCCTGACAATGGGAGGGGAATCGTGTTGAAAAGTGAAGTAAAGGGCAATAGATGAATCACAGAAGTCAAGCGTAAGTCAACACCGAAGGCCCCACAATAGCAGTACCTGCTGTAAAACCCATAATTAAGATACCCTGCAGATGGAATTGCACATACACACCAAATTACACCAGCATCATCCATTGCACAATAGTATAAGGTGTGAAAGCCCCACACACACACTTGTGTATTCCCAGACACTCTGCACCATTAGTATATACAGACGGGGAACTTTTAATATGTACATGTTAGGGGCTGCCATAGCTTTGATTCACCAGCATGTGTTGGAGACTGACGGTGGTGTGGAGAATGATGCTGATAACCATCTCAGGCACCAGAGGAGGAGAAGAGTGTTCAGACCCAGGGTAACCTACCAGGGGCTACATGATCTGGAGATAGTAGAGCATTACAGGGTGGACAGGGACACCATACAGCAACTTGTTGAGCTGTGCAGGCCACACCTCAGAGCCAGAAATAACAGAGGGGAACCCGTTCCAGTGGACACGAAGGTATGTGTAAGCTTGAGAATACTAGCCACTGGTACCTTTCAAAGGCCAACTGGGGATATCATGGGATCTCACAGGCATCAGCATTCAGGGTACTCCACCAGTTTCTGGATGCCATGTTACCACATGCCAATGAGCACATATAATTCTCCCGAATGCAGGAGCAGTTGGCCAGCAATATGCATCTCTTCCACCGTGTGGCAGACTACCCGGAAGTACTGGGTGCAATAGACTGCATGCACATACACATCAAGACACCACCCAGTGAGCAGGGTAGGCACTACATAAACCGCAAGGGATACCCCTAAACTGCCAGGTCATGTGCAATGCCCAGGGCATTTTCATGGATGTGTGTGCTGGCAGCCCTGGAAGCTATCATGACTCCCACATCTGGCATACCTCCCATCAGAAATGCACACACAGCCACGCAAGAACGCCATAATGAGGCACACCCAGAAACCAGAATCATCATAGAGCGTGTGTTTGGGATGCTGAAATCACGATTCTGTTGCTTGGACATATCTGGTGGAGCCTTGCAGTACTCTCCAGGTACATGTACCCACATCTTCATAGTATGTGCAATGCTACACAATATGATCCTGCGAAAACAGCTGCAGCAGGGACAGAATGGTGAAGGTCCTCACAGTCCACCACCATTGCCAAGGACCCCACAGGCACAGAGGGACTCAGACCATGAACACCTTGTGCCAGCCCCAGTAGGCAGATGGAGGCATGCCTAGTATAACCATGCCTTGGCAAAGAGGGAACGTAT
This sequence comes from Protopterus annectens, assembly GCF_019279795.1. NCBI lineage: Eukaryota > Metazoa > Chordata > Ceratodontiformes > Protopteridae > Protopterus > Protopterus annectens. The sequence continues at coordinate 387,773,828 of NC_056726.1, forward strand.
AGCACACACACTGACAGTGTAGGCACTTATGTACTGTCACACCCTTCTCCAACTGCACACACAGCAAACATGGATAGCACACACACACACGACCACCTCTAAATTGTCATGTATAGGTGGTCTACTGTGTGCATCCTACATAGGCAGCCCTCAACTATTCTACACACAACTGCAGTTGGCACAAGGTAAGTCATTACCTGAACACTAAATTAAGCTATCAGCCTGTGTCCATACTATATGTACAGGTTCATAGATACATAGGTAGGTACATGCCTAACTGCCCGAGGCCAGTAATAAGTACAGCCAAAAAGTGTTTGCTGTTGCCTCCCCATTGATTAACTAACTATCCCTCTGTGGAGCAGAGCCAATTGTGGGATCCCTGAGGTGTATCCACTGTTCCCCACCCACTCTGCAAGGATTCCCTGGAGTGTTAGTGTTAAATGAAAAATACTGTAATAAAAATATCAATACACAGGAGGTTCAGGTTCAGGTACTTTACTAGTGTACACCAGGAGGCAAAAAATGTACAAGTACAGAATTTTGTCTGAATAAAACCGGAAGTACACAACTTTTATAGTCTTTCTTGTTAGCCATTGCCTACCAGACTGACATGGTCAGTCACAAGTTATTTTACATCATTTTAGCTTACAATATTCTATTCATCAGAGGTGCTGATACTACATTTTGCTTAAAAAAGAATTTTGGTAAACAATGTGGCCTTGCTAGCCACCTGGTTAGTTATAATGTCCTTTTATGAAAGTTGTCACTCAAGGTTCTAAGGTAATTCGAGCACAATAGCAGATTCAATTCTCAATACATTTCTCTAACCAACTCTTTGTTTCATGTATCACTTCTTCCTTGCAGCTGTGTGTTATCTAGGAACATGTACAAGGCCAATTGTTCAAGCAGGATAGAGCAGAAGATTCTCATTATTTTACACTTTAATTTCCTGACCCAGCAGATAATCACTCGTGGAAAGCATAAACATTAACTTTTGCTGTGCTAGCAGCTGCCAGGGTCAGAGGCCAACTTGCAGAAAGCACACTGCAGTTTCATATTAATTCATTTTTCTTGTCATAACATTAATAGAATAAAAATGTATTAATCCCTTCTTTGCTTCTAATAAGCACTAAACATATACATTAATACATATTTTTCTAACATTTCCCCCCTGTTAATACTTTTTATTCTATTCTCAAAAGCATAAACAGTTTTATTTCTTCTCCTAACCTCTTCCACTTAGGACTTGCAGTTAGGGGAGTCATTCAGTTTAGACTTCGGGAAGAATTTCATTTGGAACCAGTTTTTCAAGTTCAATGTCTTGATACAGGGTTTCAAAGACAGACATATCTATGAAATATTTAATTAATCTTTTCATGCAGGGAATTCCACAACAAATACATGCTCCCAATAGGAGTAAACCTACACAAATGGCAATCAGGATGTTCATTAGGATGGTACCCCACCCCCCAAACAAATTCTGGAAAAAGTCCGTCAGTGGGTTTGGGCCTGGTTTGGTCATGGCCGACACTTGCTGAATCACCTCCAGATGGTTATTAATCTCATGCTTATTGTCTGGTATATAAGAACAGCACTCCTCTTTTATCAGCGTGCACGTACTTCCTCTCGCCACCAGGGTGAAGTCGAGAGCCATACGATTTTGCAACACAACAGTTCTCATGGCATTTAGTTCATCAGTCACTAATTCGAGAGCAGAAAAAGTTGCATTACTCATTACTTCAAGAAGTTTCGACAGTTTTCTCAGCTCCCAAATTGATTTTACTGCGCCATATGCTGGGAGTATACCTGCCCAAGATATAACAGCGTCACTCAAGTCCATATGTGTCAATTTGTCTTTGTCCTTCACGGAGTTATGGTCTTTCAATCTTGCTTCAATTCGCCCTACTGGATTCACAGGTTTCTCAATTGGATCTTCAGTTTTCTTGGTAACATCTCTTACGTTCCATATTTTTCCCAGAGGCAATTCTGCAGTGTGTCGTATGGCCAGAACCAGGTAACCCAAAAAACAACTGCCGGACGAATTCTCAGGTAGCCATTTGTATGCCCTTTTCCCACACACAAAATAACAGTTTTCAACTTTAGTGCTAATACGCACTCACCCTGCATGAAACATTTTCTTATCTATGATTGACAATTGTTTAAACAAAACAGGATTTCTTTGCATTTCATTCAGTGTCATTTTCATTGAGTTTAAATATGAATCATAGTTAGTATTGCAAACAGTATTCCCACTACTAGTCTTAATATAACATTTATAAGATATTGTTATGTTACAGTTACTCCAGCCCACCTGGAGAGTATTGTTTTTATAAAAACACACAGTCCCCTTTTGTGTAATAGGTAAATACAATGCTATTTTATCCTGTGATCTCACAGTTGCAGTGTCAAAAAGCAGATTTTCCCAAGTCTCATTGATCCCTAAAGGAATAGCGGACATTAGCAGTCCCCCATATGCTGTTGGTATAGCTGTACAAATCCAGCAGTTTTAAATGTTTAAAGTCTCAGCATATACACGTTTAATTGCTAGGTATGTGTTAAAGTTTGGATGCCAGTCTATGGGTGATTCGTCACATTTATCCAACTTTACTTGTGTGATTGAAAAAAGGAAAAACCACAACAAAAAGAAAATTGTCGCTAGTACAGTTAATAAATGTACAATTAATAAGATGATTATGCAACATTTTTGAGGTTGCTCCGCATTTCTATTTGCTCTATTCTTGGTCATTATGTTCTTGTTGTGTAATAGTTACAATGTTCTTACCAAGTTGAAAGTTCTTTACCGGTTTACAATGCGTCAAATGAAGCCAAGAAGTCCTCTCAGCTACTCTGACCGCAGTAGGCATTGCCAATAATACCTGGTACGGTCCTTCCCACTTCGGGCTTGCCCAATTCTTCCTCTTTGTTACCTTCACCCAGACCCACGTGCCTGGGGCTAGGATTGCTTCCAATGGCCTGGTCTGTTCTTTATCTGAAACAGAGTTAAACTGCAAAAGAGATTTATTTGTTAACAGTTTCCTCATATAACTAGCTAGTGAACTATCAGCCTCCTGTTCTGCAGGCATGAGAGCTTTCCACTGAGGTACATAATATGCCCTCTCAAACAACATTTCAAAAGGAGTTAAACCCTTTGCATTTGGAACTGCTCGCATACTCAGCAGTGCCAGAGGCAGACAGTACACCCAGTTCTTCTGTGTCTCACTATCTAACTTTCTAAGTTTATTTTTAAGGACTCCGTTGTGCCTCTCCACCAGTCCTGCAGACTGAGGGTGATAAGCACAAAGGTTCTTCAGGGAAATCCCAAAGAAACATCCCAACTGCTGTATGGTTTGGTTCACAAAATGTGTGCCATTGTCACTATAAATCCTTTCTGGTATGCCGAATCTAGGAATAATCTCCTTTATCAGGGCTTTCGCCACTGTTGTTGCATCTGGGTTTCTGGTCGGAAAAGCTTCCACCCATTTAGAAAACATATCTACAATGACAAGGCAGTACTTTTTGTTATCACATTTGTTCAATTCTATAAAATCCATACAAATGGTATGAAATGGATATGGCGGTGTAGGAAAACTCCCTTGTTTAGGTTTTAATGCTCCTTGTGCATTATGTTTATTACAAACATGACATGCCGCACAAAATTTTTTGTATAATTTGTAAATCCATACGTTTGGAATATTCGGTTTACTAACTGTGCCATCCCCCCTGTTGAGACATGGCACTGCCCATGGCTCAACAAAGCTGCATATCTAAGCAGATTAGACGGCAACATTTTTTTTTTCTTTAGAGATGTACAGTCCGTTTTCAAGGATTGTTCCACGTCTTTCCCATTTTTGTTTTTCTGCTTTTGTAGTAAGCATCTGCATTGTTTTTATCATTTCTAGATCTAAAATTTCAGAGGGTTGTAATTCCTCATCTAGAAGAAAAGTTTCTGAGTCTGAAGCTGCTTGCTTTGCAGCTGCATCAGCTCTCGCATTACCTTTTGAAATTCTGTCCTGTTTTTTCGTATGAGCTACGCATTTGCAAATAGCTACTTTGGTAGGTAACTGAATGGATTCTAACAAATCTAAAATAAATTGTGCATGATTAATTGGTTTGCCACTAGATGTTATCATCCCTCTATTTTTCAACTGTTGCGCAAAAACATGTACAGTAGAAAAAGCATACTGACTGTCAGTATATATGATTACACATTTCTCTTTTGCTAAAGTACAAGCTCGTGTCAAGGCAATCAGTTCTGCTGCTTGTGCAGATAAGTTGGGTGGTAAGGATTGAGCTTCTAAGGTTTCAGTGTCTGTAACTACTGCATACCCCACTAGATTTTTCCCTGTAGGGCTCCTTCTGCATGAGCCGTCCACATAATATGTCACCTCGGCATTATTCAAGGGAATATCCGTGAGATCTTGTCTGGGTAATGTTTTCTGCTCAATTTCCTGCAGGCAACTGTGCGGTGTGCCATCCACAGGGGTTGGGAGCAAAGTTGATGGATTTAATGTCGTGCATCGTTCAATTGTCATATGAGATTGGCTCATCAGTATAGTCATACAGGAAAGGTGTCTAGCAGGAGAAAGATATGCTACTTTTTCTTGCAGTAAAATTATCGCGACTGCATGAGGCACTCTCAATGTGAGAGGGTGGAATAACACTACTGAGGCTGAAGCCTGTACTGCCATTGCAGCTGCGACTACTGCTTGTACACAGTGGGGCAAGGATCGCGCCACTGGGTCTAACTGTGATGAATAGTAAGCTATGGGGCATCGCTTATCCCCATGTTGTTGTGTTAACACTGATGTCATATATCCCTGCTTACAGTCTACAGTCTGAAAGAAACATTTATGATAGTTTGGTAGTCCTAAGACTAATGATGAAGCTATCAATTGCTTCAACCTGCAGAAAGCTATTTCTGCTTCAGGTGTCCATTGTAACAAATCTTGTGCTGCCATTGTCTTTTTGTATATCAAATCAGTCAGCAGAGCAGATTCCAAAGCATAGTTTGGAATCCGACTCTGGCAAAAGTTGGTTGTTCCCAGGAAGAACATCATTTACTTCTTGGTCGTTGGTTTGGGTGCTTGTAAAATCGCTGTTTTTCTATCCTCATCTAGTATTCTACCTTCTTTGGATATTACATATCCTAGGTATTTAACCTGCTTTTTCCAAAGCTGTAATTTGTTTTTGTTTACTTTGTGTCCCTGTGTTGCTAAGAATTGTAATAGCGCTATGGTATCCTCCCTGCATTGTTGCTGGGTGGGGGCTGCTAGCAAGATGTCATCTACATAAAGTAGAATCTGACTACCTCCCTGTGGGGTGAATCCCACCAAATTACTAGCCATTTCTTGTGCGAATATTGTTGGACTCTCACAATATCCCTGTGGTAGTCGAGTATAAGTATACCTTTTCCCCTGAAATGTAAATGCAAACCAATATTTGCTATCAGGATGTATAGGTATTGAAAAGAATGCATTACTGATATCTACCACAGAGAAATATTTCTGGTGAGGTTTCAAATCATTTAACAAAGTGTGTGGATCTGGCACCGTAGGTGCTCTAGGTATTACTGCATCATTTACAGCTTGTAAATCTTGGACCATACACCATTCCCTGTTTGCTTTTTTAACAGGAAATAAGGGTGTATTACATGGTGAATCAGGAGATTCCACCAATACTCCTTCCTTAAGTAATGCTGCTATTATAGGTTTGATTCCTATCTCCGCATCTTTTCTCAAAGGATATTGTCTCTTTTGCGGTCTAAATGCTGACTTTGGCGTAATAATAACTGGTCCTGCTGTTCAAATAAGTCCTACATCTGATTTGCCTGTTGACCAAAGAATCTTTGGTATGCCACATAAGGCTTTTTCCTCTTCTTCTAATAAGAGTGCTAATCAGCTGTCCTCGCTAGACTGCAAGTGTACAGCTGGATGTGTCTGTGTTAACCAATTCAGTTTTTGTTTCTGTATTCCCTGTTCTGATAATTCTAAGTCAGTTTGTTTCTCCCATCTTGTGACTTTTTCTCCTAGGTCTGCCCATTCTGTACTTCTGTTTTTAGTTAAACTAACATGTGGTAATCGATTAGATTTGTAAAGTGCAAGGAACTCTTGAGGTAATGAACAGCTAACAACACTGTTCCTCTCAGTATCCCAGTACAGATTATGTAATATTAATCTGTTTGCACGATTTTTTAACAATTCTTGCTCATATTCCTTATCAGGTCCTGGTGTGCTACAGTAATACAGAGTGCAATGCAACAAATGTTGCCTGTCAGTGTCAAGGGAGGGGGATTTACTGATGGCTACGTTCATCAGTTCCTCGGCCACTGCCCCTGGACCAGTTGTAACCAAGTCTTGGCTGTACCAGTAAAAAGTTTCACCCTCCGGTCGCACCACAAAAGTATCCATTTGTCGCTGTGCCTCCATACCCTGCATAGTTGGAACTACTGCTATGCCAAATATCTGCATAAGGTCCCTACCTAATAGGTTCACTGGACATTATGCAGAAACAACAATTTTACTCTTTTGAGTCATCCCTGAAACAGGGTCAGTTATTGCTATATCATGGGAAAGTGGTTCCCAGTATAGCTGTCCATTTGCAGCTTTCACTAATATATAATCAGGTGATTCTGAATGTTCTGGTAACTTGGAGGGGTGTATCAGAGTCCGCGATGCTCCTGAGTCACACAGGAATTTAACTTCCTTCCCCTCTACCAGAAGTGTAACTTCCGGTTTTGTGTCTGCTAGGTAGAGCTCAAGGCTCAATAATGCTAAGTCTAAAATCTCATTTTCTTCATCTTCTATGTCTACTTGCACTTCCTCTACTCCTTCTATCACATTTACATTTGTCTTTTCTTTATTGTCTCTTTTTGATGACTCCTGACCCTCATATGGTGTACCATTATATAGTCAGTCCTCATCTCCCTTATCTTCTGTAGCTACCTTCTTATTTTGTTTACAATCCCTTGCTAGATGTCCCTTTTTCCCGCATTTAAAGCATTCACCCCTTTTCTTCCTCTCTTCAAAATCTTCTGACCGTTTGTCAGATTGTTTGTTTCCCTGTGCATTTCTCTTACCCTTCTTACCAGACTGTAATACATAAACCTCAGCTCCAACTTCAGCAGTGAAGACTTGCGCTTTCTTTTTCTTTTTGCTATTGAAGTGTCTTTCAGCATGTCTAGCATATTCAAGTAAGGCCTGTAACCTACTTGTTCGATGATCTATCATATGCTTCTTAATGAAGCTACTAATAGGTGCAATGCAACCTTTTAAAAATGCATTTTTCAATTGTTGTTCATATGGGGAGTTATTCGTCTGATTTTCGGGAATTGTCATACCGCTGTGGTTATTGAAACATTCTAATAATCTGGCATAGTACCCATCTACCATTTCATTTTCTTGCTGTATACATTGATTAATACAAGTCCAGACTGCTCTAGGTTTCCATTTTTCAGAGATTCGGTCTGTAAGGCCCTTCATTCTGTTGTCTAGTTCTGCGTCACTATGTGGGAGTGGCTTAAATTCTGCATTACGAGGATTCCAAGTGCCACAAATCATGTGCCAATCTGGACCTACAATTTGTCTAACTACTTTTTCTACTTCTTCCTGATTTAAGTGGTAACTTAACCTCATGCCTTGTAAATCTTCTAAGAATTTTGTAAAATTAACTTTTGGATGGGGGATTCCCTCAGTAGCCTTCCGGATATCCTCTGGTGTCCATGGCCTATATACCAAGAGAGTCGGGTCCTGTCCGACCTGTCCTGCCTGTGGATTTGGTACTTCTATGAGTGGACATATTTCTTCCTCATTCTCAGCTTGTAAATTTTTCTCTATTTGATATGATTCTATGTCCCCCTGTGTTTTACGTGTTCAGGACCTAGTCTCAATGGGATCTCTAACAAACGGTTTCAGTTTTGCTGGGATATCAGGATACAGCAGAGGTGGACCAGCTTGTCCACTTGCTTCATATCCTGGTAAGGGAAGCGGAGGGGGCGGAGGAGCCGTCGCTATTACTATGTTATTATCTTCTTTGCCTAAGAACAATGCTTTTGAATTATTACTCTTTTGTTCCCTCCGGTTTGCTTCCTCAATCCACCTGTGTGCCTGAGGAATGCCTAATTGTCGTTGTTTTTTTACCTGACCTTTCACATCAGTTTTAAGCTGTTTAATAAGTTTAACAAGTGAAGATTTGTCTAATTTACCATCAAATTCATATTTGTTAACCCATTTTGCATAATATCTAACATTATCAACACATTGTAGTTGCATGTACTTTGCGTCTTCAGTTAGGGGTGGATCTCGCAATGTTTTATTGCACTGATTTCCCATGTTATTCTGACTGAAAAAATGTTACGTAACCCTTCCTATCACGTGGAACCACAACTTTAGTTTTTCTTCACAGTTTATCTAGAATAACTGCCTACCTTATTCTGTTACCATGATCTATGACCAAAAAAACAGTAACTTTTTCGTCCCTGATCTGTATAACAAATCTGACAAAAAACATTTACTGTAACCTAGTCCCTGATCTAAAACAGAAAAAAGGCAAAATTTCTCCCTACCTGAGCCTCCACTATTGACCAGCAAGGTTCGAAGTGGAAATCCGCTCTTCAGTCACAGATCAGAAAGTGGCCAGCCTCTTTGAATGACAATTCAGTCGGAGGTCTTTTCTCTCAAGAAGAACCATTTCGGTGTCTTCTCCTATATACGGTTTTCGACCATCGCTACGCTCTGATCCGTAGCTGATTTGAGGGATCCGGTACGCAAGGACCAATCTGTTAAATGAAAAATACTGTAATAAAAATATCAATACACAGGAGGTTCAGGTTCAGGTACTTTACTAGTGTACACCAGGAGGCAAAAAACGTACAAGTACAGAATTTTGTCTGAATAAAACAGGAAGTACACAACTTTTATAGTCTTTCTTGTTAGCCATTGCCTACCAGACTGACGTGGTCAGTCACAAGTTATTTTACATCATTTTAGCTTACAATATTCTATTCATCAGAGGTGCTGATACTACATTTTGCTTAAAAAAGAATTTTGGTAAACAACGTGGCCTTGCTAGCCACCTGGTTAGTTATAATGTCTTTTTAGGAAAGTTGCCACTCAAGGTTCTAAGCTAATTTGAGCACAATAGCAGATACAATTCTCAATACATTTCTCTAACCAACTCTTTGTTTCATGTATCACTTCTTCCTTGCAGCTGTGCATTATCTAGGAACATGTACAAGGCCAATTGTTCAGGCAGGATAGAGCAGAAGGTTCTCATTATTTTACACTTTAATTTCCTGACCCAGCAGATAATCACTTGTGGAAAGCATAACCATTAACTTTTGCTGTGCTAGCAGCTGCCAGGGTCAGAGGCCAACTTGCAGAAAGCACACTGCAGTTTCATATGAATTCATTTTTCTTGTCATAACATTAATAGAATAAAAATGTATTAATCCCTTCTTTGCTTCTAATAAGCACTAAACATATACATTAATACATATTTTTCTAACAGTTAGTGAGGTGTTTCGTATAATGTAAATAGGGATGTAGTTCCAAATAATGGGGAGTACCTGTGACAGGAATCTGTCACTCCAGCATCTTCCAGTTATGGTTGTGGCAAGGTGTAGCTCATTGCAGTGTGTGGCTCACTGTGACATGGATGCCCATAGGTGGAGCATATCCATTAAGCCTGACTTGGGCATGGCTTTGTTGGCCAGCAAATATCATCCCTGAGTAAATGAGATGCCACTGAGTAATGCATGAGTTTATGCAGTCTGGCAACATAGGACACATGTCTGAGGGCATTATCCCTCTAGGCGAGGTACATCCGTGGCTCTTCCAGTTGTCAGATGTGTCTTCTGAGGTACATCCAAAATGGGTTATCATACTCGATGATGCGATTGATGATTGATGAGTAAAGGGACACACTAACCTAAGTTTGTTTAGATGTGAACCTTAATTAATCAGATGGCCTACATAGATGGATGTCCTAACTACTTTGCACATATGACTTTCAAAGGAGAGATCACTATGTAATGTAGTCCCCACATACCCATTACGTCATCTGAATTATACTGTCTGCCACTCATGTGTAAATATGTGTGTGTATGTAGTTTCCCAAAATGGAATGACCATGCAGTACATGGCCTTTAGCTAGAGGCCATCACTCTGACACCCTGTGTTGGTCTATGTGAGGCCCCTTGAAGGACATCTCTGACAGCTGGACTGTCAGCTATGGCTCCCAGTCTGCAGTAATCACCAAACATGGCCTGCTGTAGTCCACCTGTGTTAGCCCGTACCTCTGAGAAGTATATGGCAAACAGTAGGGGTCCCAGGACTGAGTCCTGTGGGACATCAGTTGTGACTGGTCAAGAGTTGGACCTGGAGGCTGCTAGGCTTACCATGTGGGTTGTGTGTGTAAGCCTGTTGGCAAACCAACCTGTGATGTATGGGTGTATGTACTATCTGGTGAGTGTAGAAATAATACCTGAGTGGGGAATGGTGTCAAAACCCTTGGCGAGGTCCACGTAGTATGGGCGAACTACCACACCTGACACCTAAAGTCTAGGTGGCTGTAAGATGTCAAACTGGTTCAGTAGGCATGATCTGCAATCAAGGTGACCTGGGTTGGGTCAAGTGTCTGGAGGTTACCATTGTCTATGTTCATGAGTGCCATGAGGATGTGCTCCATAGCCATGCAGATCAGGCTACTCAGGCCTATGGGGTGGTAGTTACTATGGTCAGTTGTGTCACCACCTTGGTGGAGTGTAATAGCTGTTGCCATGCACCAGTGAATGGCCATGTAGCTTGTGTTTAGGCTGATGGTGAATTGCTAAATTAGGTGGGGGGCCACTTTGTCTTGTAGTGTCTGCAGGATGCAGTCTGGGACACCATCTGCCTCCATTGATGCCCTGTCATGCCGTTTGAAAGGGCCATTACCACCTGTATGTCACAGATGTCTGGGATACTATACATTTTGGGTATTGTCATGGGCCCAGTAGGGGGTGAAGCTTGCTCCGAATGTATCATCAAGTGTGTGGTGATATCGGTAGGGTCAGTATATTCAGTGCAATATTGCACCGGCACAGTGCAAATCTGTGTGTTACTGCTTACATCCTTGACATAGCCAAAGAAGCCTTTGTGGTACCTCACTAAAAGAATCACAGGCCTAAAGCAGATGCCCTACGCTGACCACCTTAAAAAACTCCAGCTATACTCTGTCGCATATCGTCTACTCAGAGGTGATCTTTGCTTAACATACAAGGCCATGTCAAACCCAGAGCTGTTGGACATGATACACTTAAAGAAATCCCAATCCCTCAGAGCCACACGCTCCAGGGATCTAAACCTTGTCATCACAATAAACAAAACATGCTGGAGGGATAGGTTCCTGACCCAGGGACTCCCCAGACTCTGGAATAGATTGCCCATACATGTCAAGCAGAGTGCCTCTTTGGTCCTCTTCAAAAGGAACCTTGATGATTGGATGGGAGAAAGGAAATTCACCCCGGGGATCATGTCAGTCGCCCTGCTAGACAGGGGTCCAGGGAAGTAAATAGTGTGGGAAGAAATAGCCAGGGAATTGTTATGGCTAGGCTTGTATAGGCCCTAGGGCTGATAGCCTAGTACCAACCTATGAACCTATGAACCTTTGTGGTCATATTCCGAATCCATGCCTATTTACATGTGGATGTCAGCCTTGGATGACTACATGAGTAACATAAGTATCTTGCTAATACTGGTCATGGATGTATGCATGTCTTGGGATTTGCTGTTGTTCTGGACTACTGTACTACTTCTGTTGTATAACCTGTATAATGCAGGGGTTCAGCAGACTGGCGTCCCTGTGTAGGAGTAGCTAGTCCTGGTTTACCATTGATGGCACGACCCATACATCTTTGTAGGTGCTTATAGAGTGCATTCGTAATTCTGTCTGTATCTTGAGCAGTGTCATCCCTGAGCATGGGGGCTGTTAACCCTCCCACCTCTGTCATGAGTACTGTGGATTTAACTGTAGGAAAGGTATTCACTATGTGTTCCTTATATGGGGGAGATGGTTGGGAGTAGAAACCATCAGTGAATAGTTCATGGTCAGATCTAAACAGTGACTGGTTTACCCCTGCTGTAGTGCACCTGTTGCACATGTCAGTGATTACCACTTCTAGTATGTTTTCACCACTCGTTAGTGCATCTACCAACTGATGCAGGCCATATGAGGTGATAAATTCCAGGAAGTGCTGGGCCTGGAAGTACATACTCGAGTAAGTTATCCAGTTAAGTGTAGGGTAGCCGACACTGATCAATAACAGGGTGTCTGGTAGGACTGTCATGTTTACCACTGTCTCCAGATAGTTGTAGTGGTGCTCCTGGGTCATGGAGGGTTATCTGCAGCAGCTCACAGTTTGCATTGCAGTTGTGGCTGATGTCAGCTGCAAATGGATGATCACAGAGGTATCATGCTGCCCCACTAACTTGAAGGTGTAGGTATCCCCGATGAATATGGCTACACCCCCTCCATGTCTGTGCCAGTCCATGTACAGTGGCTGAAATGTGTGTTATGGGTTGTAGTCTGGTAGTGCTGGTGTGCTCATAGGAGCCTTATACAGGTTCCAGTCACAGAACAGATGTAGATGTTGCCCATACTGAGGGGTGCTGTGAGTGTGTGCATGTTGTGAGTAGTACCCCTGGTGTTGAGTAGCCTAACCCTCATTGGTACCGCTATTGTGCAGTTCATGGAGGTGAGAGCCACCTCTGAGACCTGCCTAAAAATGGCACCATGGGTGCACCAATAGTCTTGGCCAGCATTCCAAAGCCTTAGGCTGACACATGCAAGTTGGTATGGCATTGTTGCAGGCATGTATCCCATCTGTGCATGTGTCCCATCTTTCCTGTAGGTAACCTACTGGTAAGCAATACAAAGCCTGAAACCTATACATGTCCACTAGCTTCCAAAATAGCCTTTTGGTGTGATTATGTATCAGTAGTCTGTATGCTATTGCTGTACTTAACTGTTGTCTAACTACATGGTGAATGTACACTGTATATTGTGATCAGAAAACTCTGTATAATCACATATGATGTTGGCCTGCACTGTAGAGGTTCACAGATAGGTAGTAGGCTATCTACCCAAGGGCATTTAGAAGCATAGCTACAGTGTATTGGCTTTACCTGTACCATTGATGAAGTAACTGAGCCTCTGTCAAGCATAGCCAATGAAGTGATTCCAGGCAGAGTTGCTGGAAGCTGTTGAAGACTGGTGTGCTGTAGGGTGATAGGGGCATATAGTGATCTCAAAAGGGCATGTTAACATGACAAACCAACAGCATTCAACTTCCCCAACAGGTCTTGCAGCTGTAGAACTGGAGTGGCTCCCCCACACCCTGGCTGTATGTGTCTGGGACACATGATCCCAGGGGTGTATATACTGTTGGCCAGTCACACATCAACGTTTCTCCTGAAGTGTGTCAGTGAGTGGCTATGCCAAATGTAGTTAGGATGTTAATGTATAGTCTCTCAATTCTTGTGTTATGTCGGTATTTCGAGAAGCTCACTGGGTGTGGATGGCTCCGCCTGTTGTGTAGCCAAGCTTACACATAGGATTCATGGACATAGGAAATAGGCAGAAGGAACGTCAATGTCAATAGTGTAATGGCTACAGCATTTGCATAATATCTATGCAGTCCTGGTTCAAATCCCAATAAAGTCAGAGATGATTTACATGTTACATAGTATACCTTAAACACACCTTGCATATATAGGTAGTACTCCATGGAACAATAAACATTTGGAACACACACCCACTGAAATGTGCGTTAATCACCCTTGCACTACCAGTGCCTGCATTGAGAGGTAAAATTACCACTGCCAGGAATAGAACACGCAACCATGGACACAATCTTCACAATAACCTACCACTAAGCTACCTGAGATGTACCAATGGCAGTTGTGTATACTGACAGGTTAAAACACAAAAGGTAGGAATGTGTGGAAATAGGACAAACCGGCATGTACCCAATGAAAGGTCTATGCTATAAATATATATATATATATATATGTATATATATATATATATATATATATATATATATATAAAATCAATATATATATATATATATATATATATATATATATATATATATATATATATATATATATATATATATATATATATTTATAGCATAGACCTTTCATTGGGTACATGCCGGTTTGTCCTATTTCCACACATTCCATAAATCAATATATATATATATATATATATATATATATATATATAGAGAGAGAGAGAGAGAGAGAGAGAGAGAGAGAGAGAGAGAGAGAGAGAGAGAGAGATATGACGATATATGGGGATATACATATATATGTAGATATATAGATAGGTTCACATCTACATAACCATGGAGGTACATATAAATGGGATACCTACCAAATACTGACTGCTTGACATACCGACATGCATAATCACGAGGCTTAAAGTCCGAAAGACCACAGTACTGAAACACCAGAAGCGCGAGGTTTAAAATCCCGATGGTAAGGAACATTTAGTCAGTGCTTCTGGTATTGTGGTTCCGGTAGGTTACTGTGTGTAAGTGTGTTTCTGAGGGCTGTAGTGTGTGTAAGTGTGTGTTCTGAGTGTGGTGTGTGTTCCTGGGGGACTGTAATGTGTGGGTGTGGGTTTGCTTTGTGCATCTGTTTGTGCAATCTAGGAGGTAGAATATTAAAGTAGAGGGGTGTGGGGGGCACAGACACCCACATGGGGAGTGTAGAGGGGCTTTCCCACCTGCTCATACGTAGTGTAGGATGGTTTGTTTGGATGTGGTGGGTAGCAGTGTGTCTGTGTGTGTGTGTGTGTGTGTGTGTGTGTGTGTGTGTGTGTGTGTGTGTGTGTGTGTGTGTGTGTGTGTGTGTGTGTGTGTGTGTGTGTGTTCCATGTTTGTGTTACTTTCACAAGTTACTGCCGCTGTCGGTAATGTGGGGTATGGGAGTCTGGGCCCGGTACTGTGGGCGTCAGAATTGTGTGGTTTTGGGATTCCATAGGTATCCCGTATACAGCGGTTGAAGTGTTCATATATCAGTATAACATGGACCATAGCAATCACACATTCTGCCACAACCAAACTTTATGAACATAGCTTATGGAGAGCATATGCCTATACACTATTACAAATATGTGCTATGGACATGAGCCACTGATAGGGTTACCACCTGTCCCATTTTGTGAGGGACAGTCCCTCTTTGGGCGGTTGTGTCCTGACCAAAAATATTAAACGTGGCAAATGTCCTGAGATTGTAGGACATAATTATGTCCCGTATGTAATGTAATAGTTGCATACAATAGTTCTTTCTGTATCTAAAATACCTACATGTTACAAGAAACAGGATAAGCAACTAAACTGCTACAAGGAAAGTTCTATCCCTTGTACTGACCATGGGTTTGTGTCAGCCTGTAAAATCTGATGTGTGTCCTGAAAATGATCCACTATGGCCATTTGAAAAGGTGGCAACCCTAGCCAAAGAGGGTCAGTCACCAACACAACTACAATGACTGCAAATACCTATGACAGAAATACACAGCTTTCATGTAGCAACAATTTATTACATTCCGATGTAATGCCGTAAGGATTCAAGGACTAACATCACCTGCATGCTTTACAGGAACCAATTAACAGTGTCTTAATGAATCAGCCTGCAATTACCATAGTATTAGTCCACTAAAGGATAGGTGTTCAATTAGGGAAGGAACCCTCACGCACATATCGATTATGTATAAAAGCAGTTCCTACACACCTGCATCTGCTATGTACACCCACCAACATCACCCCCACACCCAAACAAATTACAATACAAACTGTAATAACATCACAAATCATTCACTCATTGTACAACATCTGCAGAAGCCTTAATATACCTTGTCAGAGACACACTAACATGGTCCTATGTAAAATAGTTGCTGTAATACAATGGAATAGCTGTTGCTGTTACAGGATTTGTTTGCATTAATCCCATTTCAGAGGGTTGTGTATACACTGGGAAGTGTTACCAATTACTGCTTAATAGCATTAGTATGATACACATGTTCACCAAACCAATGATGTCTGGTGAGCACACTGTAAATCACCTAAAAGTTCATGCATAGCCATACAGCCTTGAGCTGCCCAAACATCCTTGCCAGACTGAAACATCTGCAGAAGTATCAGGTACAAACAAACCCTGCATACGTAGCAATATTCTGAAATATAACAGCTGCACTCACATGTAGAACATCATCTAGCCATTACACACAATCCGCAGGAGTCATGAAGCTAATATATCTCTATCTGTCTCCATATAGCTGTTGAAATACATCACAGACAACACATCCAGGCCATCTTCCTCAAAAGTAAGGCAAACGGACAATGCCCAAGTGGAGTACTCAATTATGCACCACTGTTGCCATGGTATTGGCTAATGGAGTAGCTGCACAGCTGATGTGCATCTAATTTACTATTTTGTAACACCAATTAGTGGTCACGATAGCACATGTTACCGAAATGTAACTAGAAAAGGATAGCTTATCACACATTCAAACCATCTGTATATACCAGCAGAACGTTACAAAGAAGACTGAAACACAAACTGAAAAGGATTGAATTGACAGTCAACGACACCTCAGGTTACTAAAAAGGTATGTAGAACACTCAGTATGTCTGTGTATGTAATACCTGTTCTGTAATATTTAAAGTGTACGCAATCCATATAGTGGAAACAGTTATCTTGTAGTGATGTATTGTTGAGCATAGTAACGCTTGTAGTATTTATGTGTATACTGCTGTAGGTCACAAGGCAAACACCGCATACACCACAAGGGATGCTATATAAGGGCTTTGAACCCAAATATTCCTCACCAGCCGCTGTCAGTGGCAGGGCTTGTCCAACAAGTATGTGCTATAAAAGGGGATAGTATATGTTGATATATTGTAACAGTAGGCATATGTATGGGTGTATTACTGAGAATAACATGTAGAAGGTTGGCCCACTGTGCAATTATGATTTGCATTGTGGGATATTGTGCCAATAACTGTGTAATGTACAGTATTGTAGGCAGATATTTATTACAAGTTACATAGCATTATTGTTATGTTAGGCAAACATTGGTTATGTCTATTGGCATTTACAATGCACAATAACAGGATACATATGACTTGTAGTCACCTGACAGTTTATCAGCATGATAGCAAAGTAAAATGGAAGAGCTAGTTAACTATTCATGCACATAAGACATGTAATAAGTGGAAAGGAAGGTACTAGGCTGTCTGCCCAAGGGTATTTATAAGCCTAGCTAGAGTGTGTTGGCGTCCACCACCCCCTTAGGTTAGTTCCATGTGCCTCTGAACTGCAGAGCCATTAGTTCCCTGTGCCTCTGTCCAGCAGAGCCGCTGCAGTGATCCCTGGGGTACATGTCTGTCTCCCATCCACCCATCAAGGTTTCCCTTGAAGAGTGCTAGTGAGGGGCCCTGCCTGATGTACATTGGAATCATGTTCCAAAGCATGGAGAGTCTCTGGGTCAGGAATCTATCCGTCCAGCATGTCCTAGTCAATGTTGTGGTTAGGTGTATATCTTTAGAGCATGTGGCTCTCAGGGGCTTCTGTTTAGGTGGAGCATATCCAGCAATACTGAGTTGGACATGGGCCTTGTATGTCAAGCAGAGATCACCCGTGAGTATGCGGTATGCAACCGAGTACAGCTGGAGTTTCTTAGGTTGGGCTGCATAGGTCATCTGTTTGAGGTCAGTAATCCTCTTGGTGTGTTACTGTCATGGTCTTCCAAGTTGTTGCAGTTGTCTTGTAATGTACATCCCAAATGGGGTGTTGTATCCTTTAATGGGCCTAATAAGTCATGAGTAGAGAGGCACAATGGCCTCCTTTGCTCTGGATGCGAACCCATTAGAGATTAGGGGGGCCATGTAGAAGGATATTCTAACCACCTTGTCATTATGGGTATCGAAGGAGAGATTGCTGTCTACTGGAGTTCCCAAATCCCTTATTACCTTTTCTGTCTGTAGGGGACTAGCACCTATGTGGTAGTTTGCAGGTAATTAGTTATATCCAAAGGGGATGACTATGCACTCTTTGGCATTCAGCTTGAGGCCATAATACTGACACCAGGTATCTGTCTCAGTACGACCCTTCTGGAGGGTGTCTGTATCAGCTGGGGGAACAATTATGGCCCCTAGTTTGCAGTCGTCTGCAAACCGTTTCAGCCAAAGCCCTCCTGTGCTTTCCTGTATGTCAGAGAAGTATATACTGAACATGAAGGGTCCTAGGACTGAGCCCTGGGGGACGCCACTTGAAACTGATATACAGTCGGACCTAGGGTATGCAACTCCCACTGTGTGTGTTCTGTCCGTGAGCCACTTTGCAAACCATCACATGATGTAAGGGTTAACGTTCAGGTGGATGAGTATGTCGATAATACCAGAATGGGGAATGGTGTTGAAAGCCCTTGAGAGATCAAGATAGGCTGTGTGGACCTCGTTACCCTCATCTAATGCCTTGGTAACTGTCTCTAAGAAGTCCACCAGGTTTGGGAGGCATGGTCTGCCCTTAACAAAGCCAAACTGGGAGGGGTCAAAGGTTTGGAGGTACCCAATGTTTCTGTGACTGAGATCCATGATGATGTGCTCGATAGCCTTGCAGACCAGGCTAGTCAGGCCTATAGGGCACTAGGGCCCGTGGTCCATTGTGGCGCCACCTTTGTGGAGTGGGATAAATGTTGCTATGTGCAATTCAGGGGGCACAAAGCCCAATGCGAGGCTATTATTCAATATGGTGCGTAGGTGGGGAGCCAGTACATTCTGAAGTTCATGTAAAATGCAGCCTGGGATGTTGTCCTGTCCCATGGATGCTGTGATACTGGCTTTAGAGTGTGCAGCTTTTACCTGCATAGTTGTGATTACAGGGACTATGCACTCTTCCTATATAGATATGGGCTCTTTAGGGGGTGAGAGGGGGGAAAGGTAGCACTAAACCTATCTGTCAGGATGTTGGCAATATCAATTGGTTCTGTAATGTTCGTGCCTTTGTGTTGTAACTCAGTGCAGATCTGGGTGTTGACATTGAGATATTTGACATAGCTATAGCATGCTTTGTGGTTGTCATTGGAATTAGTGGTGGTTTTGTTTCCATAGCTAGCTTTGGAGGATCTTATAAAGGATCTCACCTTTTTACTGAGGCTGACCAGGGAGCTCCTCCACACATGGGATTGTACTCTCTTTTGCAACAGTGTCTTCCTTCTGTTGTACAGTTTGTTTATGGCAGGGGACCACCAGATTGGCTTCCCTAATTAGGAGTATAGCATCTTGGTTCTGTTTAGGATAGCACTATCCATGCAATCGTGTAAGTGCTTATAGAGTGCATTTGTGTAGGATTCAGCAGTTGCAACTGTATTGTCCATCTGCATGGGTATCTTGAAGTTCACCACATCTGTCTTAAGAAGCATGAAGTTGGCTTTGTAGTCATATTATACAGTGGTTCCCTTAATGGGGGGTGGGCGTGGGATGTGGATATCAAGAGTTTTTAGCCTATGGTCGGATCGGACCAACGAGGAGTTGACATCAGGTGTGGAACACCGGTCACTCGTGTTGGTAATGCCTAGGTCTAGGATATTGTTGCCCCTGGTGGGTGTGTGGGTAAGTTGATCCAGGACATTGGTGTTTATGAATTCCAGAAAGCATTGAGCTAATGAGTTGGTACACAAGTAGTCTTCCCAGTTAATTGTGGGGTAGATTCAGTGTGACTATGTGATGAGTGTGGTGTGGTGTGGTGTGAATGTTTACCTTCTCCACATGACTGTCAGGGTCAGTCTTGGTTGGAGAGAGCTTTACCTCACATTTGGCTAGATAAGTGCATGTCTCACATGTTGTAGTGTTGGGTGGTAGGTGGAGAGGGTTGTCTGTGTACATGAGGCAATGTTTACATTGCCTCAAGATGTCCAGATTCATCAGATAGACAGGAGAGAACACTGGCAGCTGACCCTTGGACACACCTGGATATAAACCTAATTTCCACTAGATAAGTGAAGAATGTGAGTACAAGAGCTACTTTACACTAAGCAAGTGAGAAAAGTATGTACAAAACCTGTACATAGGTAATGAGGAAGATTGAGAGCTATAGTAATTAGTAGCTTACGTAGTGCTTACAAGTTCTGAACAAGCGCTGAGCATGAATCAGCAATCCAGATAGGGTCTTGGGTAACATAAACACACTGCCCCCCCAACAGGTACACAGTCATATATCCATGTACACCACAGAGCTCCTGTACCCACAGCTATGCAGGTACACGCTGCACTCAGGCTGCATAGGACCTGTCCACATCCCAGGTTGTATCATACACATATGGCAAAACAAGTTGCTGTCCACATACACATCATGTAAAACATAGCTTCATGTCAGGCTGTGTACACACTGTATGGTACACACCAACAGGTATCACAACCCACAAAGGGGGAGACACCAATGATAATGGGAAATACTGCACTACAACCCTGCTGAGCCTGGTCTGAAAGGCCATGAACCTTGATCAAATTATTTGATGTCAGCAGTACAGATGTAGATGACAGTAAGGTTGATTTCACACTGCATATCATAACCTTGCCAGGTCATAGGACATCATCACCCATACTGTGTTCCATCTGCACTCAGTATACTAGATGTACATTCCTATGTCACAGGAGTGTTTTGCAATGGGACTGCTGGCAGAAGCAACACTACAGAAGGTGTCTGAATAATACATGCACATCACACCAGTGCCAGCTACAGTAAGACAGGGTTAATTAATTGTACTCCCCCTCATTGTAGTCCATACCACACAGACTAACAGAAGGCATTTGCCTATTGCAGTATGCAAATGACTATGACCTAGGAGCAATAGCTGACTCAGTGTTGTGGACAACATGCAGAAGGGGCTTTGTGGGTGAGGTGTATGTGACATATGGCCACAATCTGACAGCTACATATTGCATTGTCACCACTATGTTAATAACCCTGTACCCATGAACTACCACCTAGGCAGAGGTCAACATAATGGACACTGTGTGTAAGGGATGCAGCTGGGCAGTTGTCTTTCCTGTGATCGTTACATCACCACACCTGTCAGGTAGTCATATGTGGCAAGCCTAATCATGACAGGATGCCATCCATGAATATAGAGATCATTGTCCAGCCATACACAACACTCAAGTGACCCATATCAGATCACATATTTTCTTTAAGGGGTACTGGCCATGTTCAGATGGCCTACACCAGCCTTCACATTCCCCATCTCCACTATGTAGCTTAATGCATACCCTGAATAAATCAATGTCCAACTCAGTGATGTTGGACATGCTACACGTACACATCCTGATCACAAACACATACATCATGGACATCCACCTTCCTAGTACTGGGATCATCACATGCTGGACAGATCCTTGTCCCATACACTTTACATAGTCCTGCCATACTATGCATTCCTGTCCAGCAAAGCTGCATATCTCCCCCCTCTCAGACATGGTGTGATGACCGCATGGTAAATGTATCCTTAACCCTGTGGATCAGTTATGTGGCACTGCTCCACCTGGCCCCAGAGACATACCTGTCAGCTACAGCTAGGTAAACCAAGAACACACAAACCGCTGATAAAAACTGCAACTAAAATAATTCCCAGAAGGCTGTAATCCAAGAAAACCTCTGCTCGGACAGTGAGGATGAACCACCAGAAACTTTATTCACATTTAGTAAAAGCAGTACTCGCTAGTTCAAGAGAGCATAAACAATCAGGTTAAGCGCTTTCATCCGCGATAAAGGCAGATTTCATCAGAACCCTGGTGAAGTGGTTCATCCTCACTGTCCGAGCAGAGGTTTTCTTGGATTACAGCCTTCTGGGAATTATTTTAGCTACAGCTAGGTAACCTTTCATCCTAGATTCCTACAAACAGGGCATATAGCCTACTAGTTGACTTTGACTGTACATGCTATAGTTGATATCCATCCCTGAAAATACCATCTGGCTAGCCAGTGTCTCATGTGTATCACATGTGCAACAGAGGTGATACATGGCAGGATGTTGAATTGCTGTACAGTGCCATGTAGATGTATATGACAGAACACAAACATGTAAAACCTTCCATGAGCAAGTCTGCAGGGTCACAGGTCAGGTCCGTTAAGGCAGTGTAAGTCTTTATATGTGACATATACACAGCATCAAGGTCGACTGAATTAATGTGGACACATCCAGCCATGTGCTGATGGGTGGGAACACAGGTACAGGCAAACAGACATGCCCACATCAAGACAGCATCCACATGGAGTATGAGCAATGTAATCAGGTGACACACACACATATATGGTGATAATATCCACTCACCATTGAGTGTCACATGTGTGTGACACAAACATGTCAGTGGTGTCAGTGTCATGTAGAATGGCAAAGACAACTATTTAATCATAATAAATGTGATACACATGTATGTTCAGCTGTAGCTCTGTATGTCTCTGTGAGTTACTGTGACCTGTCTCCATCATTATGTCTTCCAGGTATGCCACGTGCAAGGCTACTCCCTTATACCCGCTTGGAAGATGAGGCCCTCATCCCATACCTACATGACAATCATGATATCCTGTTCAGCCATGTGCCACAGGATGCACAGCAGTGGGATGCCCTGTGGATGGAACTTAGCAGGAGGGTTAATGATGTGGGTGGCCACAACTGCACATACCAACAGGTGCGCAGACTCTGTACAGACCTCATTAGATGGGCAAAACAGCATGCGAATGCAATCGCCAGGGAACAAGGTGCAACAGGTGGTGGACCACCAACCCAGCCCCCACTCACACATACGGAGGAGCTACTGGCCAACCTGGGGACACCTGCAGAACAACATCCACAAGCCTTAGCCGATATTGTGGAGGTGGGTGTCTCTCAACCACCAAGCCTGTAGTTGCTTGGTAAGTCACTACTGCACCTATAACAACTATATTCCATATAGTTGCATGTGTCACTGTACAATATGTAATGTAACATCGTATGCAAGGCATGTATACACACATGCCGCATACTATAGTATGCTACTCTGTGTATGCACACATGTGCATACACCATAGTATAGTTTAATGTACTGGTGTATGTGTTAACATGCACATTGCACCCTGTAGCTATCATACAGGCATGGATAATGCTCATACTGCTGTGTTACTCCTATTTAGGTACCTCTGGCATTCTGCTGTGACAGCAGCCCGTTGCAGGTGAAACTATTATTTATCAGACATTGTAATGTACAGATCTATCTGTCATGTGGCCATTTGCCATATGTACACATAATGTATGTTCCTGTCACAATATACATACAGATCGGACCTGCAATGCATCACACTGGCTACCCATGTGCAACACTTGCAAACTATGTGAATCACCAAGATGAATCCTCACAAACTGTCATTGCCAGATGTGTGGACAGCTGTGCATACAATGGTGGAGGTGCTGTTCACTGTAGGGACATGTACTACATATCAGAACTACACATATGGGGAATACAAACAGTACTACACAGTGAGCTGGAGTATGGCCAGCCCACAGGATTTACTGGTGTGGATCATAGCCCTGCTATGGATGTCACACAATGTGATGTGCTATCTTGACATTTCCATAATATCTAGTGGCCTGGCTGCAACACTGCCTAACTATCCTGAAAAACATATCCCACATGCCAAACATACCACCATTTGTCTCCATAACCCTGTCGTCAGTGGAGCATATGACATCTATGGGTATGTGTCATATGTGACAACACAGACATGTGAAAAAGACGCCCGTCACAATAATTTGGCCAACACATGTACAAACATTGCCATGGAGGAGGGCCAGAGACATGAAGCAACACACACAGTAGACATAATGTGCTTGTGTGTGCACCCTGTCATACAATGGCTACACATGGTCCAACTGTGGCCTTTGTGTAATGGTTATATTGCAGATGTGGAACACTAGACATCCTACAGGCCTGTGCACATCTTGTGTAGGCATGACATCAATCCACCACATAAGATGTGTTGAACAGCTTGAGTATCACGACATGACAGCAGCCACCTGCACAGTATCCACATCAGCCCACAGATACACTACATTCCCCTTGCTGGTGTCAGACATCAATGTCATCCTTGCTTCTCGTGTGTGTGTGTGTGTGTGTGTGTGTGTGTGTGTGTGTGTGTGTGTGTGTGTGGTACACAGATGTCATGTGGGACATGGTGTACTGACGAGTTCACCATGTCTGGCCATAGTTGCCAGGCAGCAGCAATATGGCTGCAGCTGTGCAGGGGTGTCATCCGTATACCCTTCAGTGACCTGTGTTACACATTCCACATCATGGTTTAGTGTGTATACACCTCAGTGACATGTGTCACATTCCACATTATATATGTATTGTATCTGAACACAGTCATGGCTATGAACTGTGTCTGTAACTCACACTGTATAGCAATAGAGACGCCTCATGATTCCCTGCAATGGCCATGCACATCAGCTAAATGTGCAGTATATCTGTAGGGCGGACAGACAACACTGCATTGGGACACCATTACCCCACTGTATATTTGACAGGACACCATTGCGTTAAACATGTATGCATGTCATTGCACACGTCAGTAGATCACATGTCATACTACATGTGATTGTCAAGGTCATATGCCACACATCAGGCAGGTGTACTGTTAACCTGTGCTGGTCTACATGGTGTAACACAGGGATGTATGCTAACTACCACTATGATTGTGTAATTTGCATGCCTTCTGCTATGACACATGCATGCTGTTGTGTGCAACCCAGGGATGTATGATAACCACCACTGTTATCATCTGCGCTGCATGCTGTCTGCCGTATCACATGCATGTCGCATGCCTTCTGTCATATCACATGCATGTTGGGTGCCATAGCGTGTGCGTCTGTGTTTGTGTGTATGTGTGTGTGTGTGTGTGTGTGTGTGTGTGTGTGTGTGTGTGTGTGTGTGTGTCTGTGTGTGTGTCTGTGTGTGTCTGTGTCTGTGTGTATGTCTGTGTCTATTGTATAGATTGTAATGTGCAGTTCTTGTCTGCCCCTCACAGGTGATGTAAGTGTGTTGCCCACCTGTGGTCCATCTGATGTTAGTGTCCCCACAGACTCTAACAGTGGCGATGAACATATGATTGAGGCACAGGCAGGGTTGTCAGGGGCTGTATCTGTGCCATTGGTTGCCATTCCACCTACATCCCCCTCATCCCCGCACACTGATCGCATGCCTACACATACCCCATCACCAGTTGTCATAGAGGAAGGACAGTTGGCATGTGGTAGCTTGGAACAAGAAAGTATGGGAGCTATGGAAGGTGTGCCTGCACACCATGGTGTCAGCCAACTTACTGGTGATGCCCCACACAGGCATGTGGCCAGTGCTGCTCATAGGAGGACCTCTGGCCAACATGCCCCTGCAAGACAGGGCACAGCAGCTGGTGTCACCAGCCGCATGTTTCAGGCTGTAATGGAGGCACTGGCATGTGCTGAATGGCACAACAGAGAAGATCAGAGGCTTCAGAGGGATGCTGTCCATTCTTTAAACAACATCCAGGCAATGGTAAATGCTCAACAACAGATTTCTGAAGCTTTGGATAGATGGTTAGGTGACATGGTTGGAGTCCTTGACCATGGCATGACAATCCACGAGCATGAGCTGTCTGTTTTGGAACAGCTGGTAGGAGTGAGGCATTGGGCACGTGGACATAGGCCTGCTGCATCACCTGTTTCAGGTCTACGTGAACTAGTTACCTCACATGTCCACTCCCATAGTGGCGGTAGCAGCAATGCAGCTGGTGCTGTGCTGTACACACCATGACACAGCAGGCCACGTTCATGTGGCCTTGGACGGTCCCAACAGGGACATGGTTCCAGTGGACAAGTGTCATCAGACAGTACCCAATCTGCACCTCTGCCTGGTAGTGCCTGTACAACCCCTGGCAGGCACAGGTCACATGTCCATGGCCGGACATCGTGAACTGTAAAACCTGGCCTGCACAGTCTGCAGCTGTCAATAGTACCCCTGTGTAGGCCAGACACATGCCAGAACTGTGTGCATACATACACGCACACACTGGAAACATATGTAGGGCACCACAACACAAACATGCATAACATCCACTTACGCCCAATTAGATCAAAGGCCCTAACCCACACACATGATGTCATCCAATGGTGCAGCCTAGGCCTCTGGCAAACATTATCACCCTGTGCATATGATGATGCCAGTGCCGCATCCCTGACATCCACACCATCGGTGCAGGGACATGCTGATATGGTCTAATGCACAGGGTGAACAGACTAGGAAGATAAATGTAGTTTACAATTGTTGGGTACTGTTGACAGGCAGCAGACATATCATGTACTACAGGTGCACAATGCATTTCATACTGTTAACAGTATGTGTCTTGTGTAGCAACAGTAACTGCATGTTGGTCATGATGCTCTGCTTTCCTCCTTCAGGTCTAATTGCACGTGCCGGTGGATGTCAGTGTTTGCAGTTAGTGTCCCATATGTCAATGTGGACTACTCACAAGTATGTATGAATATACCAGCATGCACCTTGTAGCTGCCACATCACAGTGAGAATGTCCCACATTCCAAACATGTCTACTGATCCAAGAGCATGATAGCTGTGTATTAAGCTACTGTGGCTACAGACATGACATCCATACTGGGTGACATCACAGATACAGTTACATGGAGTGGTGAGTTAAGATAGTGATCTAGCTGATTACAAGGGTAGAGGCCAGTGGGAAGTGTGATGCCTCATTGGGAAGCAGTAATACACGTTCCCATGACAGGATGCCAACACACAACTGCACCCACACTCAGGTATTGACACACATGTATTCAGTGACACAGTAACACACCCACACACTCACGGATTCCCCGACACAGTAACACACACTCACACACAGTTGCTTCTGTTGAGGTGACGACCCCTGCCTATGTGCAAATCATCATTACAGTACTGTGCACCTACATGACGCACCACAGAGAATACACATGTACAGTTAGTCAGTATGGCCTAAGATCGGGGACATCAACACAAATAATAGATTGCATCGCCTGGATGGGGGGAGGAGTGTTATCAGCTCAGTATGGTAACATACATCCTCATTCCAGGGACCAGACAGCCATACATACACACACATGCACACACACACACACACACACACACACACACACACACACACACACACACACAAACACTGTGGCATTCACTATTGACTACATCTATGACACGCACATACAGATACCTCACATGTGTGAGATACATGCCCCTGCCTATGTCCTGTTTTCTACATTGCAGTCTGTACAGATGTCTACATTAGTGTACAGGAGAGTGAGTAACAATTGAGATGTATTCCCCACCATACGTGACATATATGGACACACACGCAACCACACATGCCAGTACTGTGAATCAAACACCTGCCTAGCTCATGATATGTATGACAGACTTACAGTAGTATTGCAAGCGTTAGAAAATATACCGACGCTTCCTTTGGCAACAGTGCTGATATATGCACATGGTAGGTCTTAACTGTTACAGGTGTCAAGGGATTTACCTTCGGTGTCACCCTGACCACTGTCTATGTTGTGTGTTATGTCCTTCAATTAACAAAACCATTGCTTACTGGTTACACAGGTTATCATAGGACTGCTTGTGACACACCTGTGAGCTGTCCTCAGCAAACATCCATCTGCAAAGATGCCCCACCACTTAGTTATTTCCACATATCTGTCCATACCTGAGGTACATCTTTCTGTACATTCAGCATATCACCATATACAGTTGACAATGTTGAGGCTGCATTGCAACTGCATGATGTACTAAGATACACATCACCTGCATACATCAGAAACTGCACACGCATGGTATCTGAATGCACACCACTACATGTACATGTGTGTAGGTCATACAATCCTGTCATTTGGGCATGTTTGTAGGCATTGCAATTGGTGGACATGTGACATACTTGACACATGGACTGTTGTATGATATGATAGGAGTAATGGGTGACCGGTACAGAGGGAATGTTACCTCTGTCAACATTGATATCACACCTTATGTACTGTTAGCATTCAGCAGACATGGACCTACATTCCATGTGCATGTGTGAAATGGCTGTAGCCACCTGTCTGCACAAAGGACAACAACAGCTATGCTATTTACATGTATGTTGTGTGTGTGTGGCATGTACATATCCAGGGCAGGTACATGTATGTCATATACAAACATGAGGGTGTGTACTGGTGTACAGCAACAGTCATCTGCTAATGCTGTAAATATCCGAGGGCCCCTAGTATGTATACAGCTGACCTGGTTACAGACAGTGGTATCATTGCATTGCATAACACATGATGCAACTGTGTCAGTACATGGGTACTCTCTACTGTTGATGTAGAGCTTGATACAGTCCACTGGTCAAGGGTCACATGGTGGTGTACTCTTATATATCCTGCAACATGTATGGATGTGTGTTGGTGGTCCATGAGCATGGTGGTGTCTGAGGTTTACATCCTAGAATGCAGCATTTGACAATGTCCTGCACCTGACTTATCTGTGATGCCTTTCGTGGGGGTACCGGTCAGTACATGTGAGTGGCCCCGATGTATGTGGTGACACCACCACCTGGAGTGGTCCGTACCTGTGTTATGGCCCACGTGTCTGGTTATGAGGTATATCGTGGTAGTGCTATTGTGCACTACAGAGCCTTCAGCCAGGTGTTCCTCACTGCACAGATGTCAGTACTCCCCATTGTTGGATCTACAGTGAACAGCTGTGATTATGGATGCTACACATCTAGCACTGGTTAGCATAAGCATACAATGCAGTTGACCTTTAGGTGTCAGGGTGTTATCCTGTGTTTAGAATATTTGCTTTGGAAAGGCACTATATGGTGAATGCGTCTTGGGTATTATCCCCACTCCCTTGAATCATGGATGCATGTGATATGTGTCAAAGGCCTGTCTACTGTCAGTCATGTCATCCCAGAATGACAAACACTGGACAACCTCTTCCTTACAACAGGACATTGGCTCATTGTGTTGGTCAAGCAGTTGCCACTCCTAGCAAGGCTCATTGTGCTGGTCAAGCAGTTTCCACTCCTAGCAAGACATCACTGCGAGTGGTGGTATTGTGCTTGGTATAGGATGGTACATCTAAGGTGACGGACAGCAGCAGATGTTGTGTTAAAGACCGGTGTCAGATATATGTAGAGCAGTGTTCCTGCTAACAATGACAACTACTAACACCAGAGCCCATTACAATGTGTTCCTTATGTCTAACTGTAATAGCATGGCCACTGTGGTCTTCCATGTTTAAAATCAGAGTGCATCCCAGACAGCCCTGTGCTACTAAGTGTATGAGCATGCCCAGTAAAACCTTGTGTAGATGGACACATAGTGCATTCTGAACATCCCTGTCAGCCCTGTGCTACAAAGTGTGTGAGCATACTCAGTGACACCTTGTGTCGGTTATGTGCCTCTGTGTATGGGCATGGCCATCGTGACCCTGTGTAGTGATAGTAGTCGTCCATTTCACAGATGGGCATACTCCAGGCCAGGATGGATTCCTACTTTAAACACACAGGTTCACAGGTATGTACATCTTAACTGCCAGCATCCCTGATGATGTCCCCATTCCTAGAAGGTCATAATGACAGCCTTGAAATGTGTAGTCTGTGTGGCGCGACTTGTAACTATGTAGTATTGTAATAGTGATCTGTAGATAGGCAGGTGTTCCTTTCCCACCACTGGTGTGTGTGTGTGTGTGTGTGTTTGTTCCCATCTGCCTGAGGACTGAATAATGCTTTTAGACTGCTCACACTCCATTTGATTCTTATACCCACCTTTGGCAAGGCTGATGATGTGACCTACCTACAAATACACCTCTGGGAGTGCTGTGTCCCAGTAATCTCAGTAGCGGGTTCTGTAACTGCGTAATGCTGTAGTGTAATAAAGTAGTTAGGTCGGTGTTCTAATCTCAGACTTGCCAAGTGTGTGTGTGTGTGTGTGTGTGTGTGTGTGTGTGTGTGTGTGTGTGTGTGTGTGTGTGTGTTTATCCCCGTCTGCTTGACGACTGAATAATGCTTTTAGACTGCTCACACTCCATTCAATTCTTATACCCACCTTTGGCAAGGCTGATGATGTCACCCACCTATAAATACACCTCTGGGAGTGCTGTGTCCCAGTAATCTCAGTAGTGCGTTCTGTAACTGCGTAATTCTGTAGTGTAATAAGGTAGTTAGGTCGGTGTTCTAATTCCAGACTTGCCAAGTGTGTGTGAGTGTGTGTGTGTTTGTGTGTGTTTGTCCCCGTCTGCCTGAGGACTGAATAATGCTTTTAGACTGCTCACACTGCATACAATTCCTATATCCACCTTTGCCAAGGCTGATGATGTCACCCACCTACAAATACACCTCTGGGAGTACTGTAACCTAGTAATCTGGGTAGCGCATTCTGTAACTGCGTAATGCTGTAGTGTGTTAAAGTAGTTAAGTTGGTGTTCTAATCCCAGACATGCCAGGTGTGTGTGTGTGTGTGTGTGTGTGTGTGTGTGTGTGTGTGTGTGTGTCTGCGTCAGACAAGTACAGTGCTTTGTAGAGTATGCACTCTCTATACAAATCACATGACCACCTTTGTAAATCCTGCTGTTGTCACCCACCTAGGTCTACACCTGTAGGTGTGCTGTAACCCAGTATTCACTGTAGCGCATGCCCTAAAAGCATATTGCTGCAATGTCATACGGTAGTTTGGGGTTCGTATACAGGACATGGCAAGTGTGTTTTTGTCTGTCAGAGCCTGTGTAGAGGTGGCTGTGAGTGTCTTACCATTGGACATGCTGGGGAGCGGATGTTGCAGTTTACCTGTCTGGTGTACATCTTATGACACATTGGCCACCTCATGAGGAGTACAGCTGTCAGTCAGCCACGGGACTGTGTTGGCAAGGCATACCCCTACATGTGGCAAAGGCCTGGTGAACAGTATGCAACCCTACTAGTACTTGGTACATCTCCTGCACCCATGTGCCATGCACAAACACAGGTGTCTAGGATATCCTGCTATGTTGCTAGTACCATGCACACTGATGACAGATAGTAGGCATGGTGTGAATGCAGTGGCCTACAGAGGACATGGCACCCTGTAGAGTGGTACAATAGGCACATATTTGGACATTGTGCCATCACTTTGTTCCCCACTGGATGCCCGTAACATATGTGGTGCCATCAAATGTGATGCACAGAGGCCATACAATGCCATACAAATGTGCCCTGCATGGACCAATGCCACTGACACCAGGGTATTAT
>NC_056726.1:387805694-387828194 GCF_019279795.1 Protopterus annectens
AGGTTTGGGCAAGGTCATGCCTTGTTGAGAATAGAGATAAGAAATACAACCCATGATCCATTTAGCTAGAGTAACCTTAGAAATTTGACAACCCAGCCTTTTTGGTGAAAAGGAGACAAAAATTGGATCTGATTTTCTAACTTGTTTTGTCCTGTGAAATAAAAATGTTAACTGTCTGTGTAAGTTAAGGAGATGAAGCATGTGCTCCCCTTTATTTGAAAATTTTGGAAAGAAAACAGGTAAATGAATGGATTGATTAATATTACTTCCAGAAGCCACTTTAGGTAAAAAATAAGGGTTTGCCCATAAGGTAACCCTGGCTTTATGAAAAATGATGTAAGGGTGTTTTTGAGGAAAGAAGACTGTTTTCCATGACAGAAATTTCAAATCAATTTTTGCTGAAAGTTAAAAAGGTTTCTGAGTTATAGCTTGTAGCACAACAGTGAGATCCCAAATGGGTGAAGGATCATTTATTGGTGGTCTGATAAGAAAAATACTCTTCAGGGATGCTTTGCTTAATTTTGACAAAGCCAATGAATAATTTCTTTCTCCTGTGTGAAACTCAGAAATAGCTGATAACTGAAGTTTAACGGTAGAGAAACTAGTTCCTTCTTTAAAAAGGCTTGCTATAAACTGAGTACTGCAGACACTGAAGCAGAAAAAGAGTCAAGCTCATTATCCAAAGCCCAAAGAGAAAATCTTTTCCACTTACTCTTGTAAACTTTCATAGTAGATTCTTTTTGTGAAGGCAAAATGCTGGTACATACAGGGGAAGACAGCCTAGGCTGTGTGGCCATTACTCAAAATGGAGAAACCATGGGGCAATGAGTACGACTGAGCTCTTCAGCCAACTTACTTTCTTCAGAAATATGGGAATCAAAGGGAGAGGGGGATAAGCATAAAGAAAACAGAAGGGCCAAACATGGACTAGAGCATCTCTCAGTGACTCCCCTTGAGGGGGGATAAAGCAAAGTACCTGTTGCACTCGTTGTGGCAAGATGCAAAGAGGTCACGGCAAGGTTTGCCCCAATGACAGAAGATCATTTCTGCCACAGATTGATTGAGACCAATAGTTAGGCATCAGAATGGATCTGTTTAGTTTGCCAGCTAAAATGCTAGTTTTCCCTGGAATGTGCATTGCAATTAGAAAGTGATCTGATGAGATGGACCATTCCCACACTTTCATGGCCTCTGCAGAGGGGTTTAGGATAAGGTTCCTCCTTGTTTGTTGGTGAACCAGACTACAGACATATTGTTGGTCTGGATTTCAATAGTCCCTATAGAAAGAACCCCTTGTAATGCCCACAATGCAAGTAGGACTGCTGTCATCTCTCGAATGTTGATATGCAGATTGGTCTTTAGGGGGGATAACATCCCTTGGACCATCCTTCCGAATAAATGCCCCCCCCCACCCAGTTGGGAGGTGTACATGGTTGCTGTGGCTGTTGCCAGTGGTAGAACAAAGAGTCTGCCTAAATAAATGTCATCCAATTGGATCCAACACCGAATGTATTACTTGCAAATCAGAGTAAGCATGACAAGAAAGGACAGGGGTTGATGAAGAATGTATCAGTGAACAGCTAGATTCCACTGAATAACATGCATAAATAAATGTGCCAAGTGAAGCAATACAGTGGCTGCTGCCATGGAACCTAGTGCTTCAGGGACTGATCTTGCTGGAGGACACAGGTGGGAAATAAGTAAATGAGCCTGATTCCTGATACTGAATATAAGATGAAGCAGTAGGGATGCTGCTTGTGTTGTTGTATCCAGCAGTGTACCGATGAACTCCAGGCTCTGGACTTGTGTTAGGTTTGATCTAGTATAGTTACTGTTATCCCCAATGACTGGCAAATCTGGAGCAAATAGTCTCGGCTATGTTGAAGGCGGTGAGGAGCCAGTCATCCAGATATGGAAAAACTAGGAATCCTTTGAGTCTCAGATAAGCAGCTGCCAATGCCATGCATTTGGAAAACACCCTGCAGACTGTGGTGAGCCCAAGGGGCAGGGCTCTAAATTGCATCCAGTCGGGGATACCATCGGAGTCAAAGAAGAACTCTTCTTCTGATCAGACTCCAACGTTCTCAGGGCTTTTGGATCCTGGGGCTCTGAAGCAATTAGGGAGATTGGAGAAGGAGTAAGAATATTGTGGGATGCAGTAGGAATCCTCACAGATCCTATTAGGGATGAAGTCAGAATGACCGTCATCTGAATCTGAGGTTTGAAAAATGTTCAAGTAATCTTATCCACTTCTGCTTCTGATAGACTTCTGGAAGACCTGGGGGAGGTTGTGGATGGAGGTGTG
Organism: Protopterus annectens; assembly: GCF_019279795.1. Lineage (NCBI taxonomy): Eukaryota > Metazoa > Chordata > Ceratodontiformes > Protopteridae > Protopterus > Protopterus annectens. The sequence continues at coordinate 387,808,000 of NC_056726.1, forward strand.
GAATGTCTCTTACGTGTCTGCAACAAAGGGGATCACAAAGTAGGAGATATGGGGTTAATAGTATATCTCTGATATATGATATAGCCACTTCGTGATGTGCCAGACTTCAGAGCTGTTGGCCTAGCATCCGAAGATGACACTGTCAGACTTGCAGATATAACTATTGAAGCCAAAACTTTCAGGTCAGAAGATTTCAGATCAGAAGGTCGGGTCTTAGGATCCAGCACAGGCAGATCCGAAAACTTACAGCTCTTAGAGGATGTCTCCTACAAAGCCCCTGGGGACTTCAGTGGGGAGCATTTTCTCAGATCCTACTGAGTGGATTTAGCCATTTTAGAGGGAGTTGGAGCCTCTAAAGATGTAGTAGAAGCAGGGAGGAGAAGACCCAGTTATATAAATTTATTACGATGGTCAGTCAAGACCCTGGGATTAAAAGTGGAACAAACTGAACAATTTGTATCCTGATGACTGGCCTCGAGGTAATAAACGCACTCCTTGTGGACATCCAAATTCAGAATCTTATGCCCACAAGAAGTGCATTTTTTGAAGCCCATCGGCTTATTCGACATGTTAAGAAGATCAAAGTACACCAATGTAAAAAGGCAACACACTAGTGGTGAGTAAGACAACTTAAGCAATACAGTGAAAGAAAGTTTATGTCTATATGTGTGTGTGTGTGTGTGTGTGTGTGTGTGTGTGTGTGTGTGTGTGTGTGTGTGTGTGTGTGTGTGTGTGTATATATATATATATATATATATATATATATATATATATATGTTTAGAAAGAGAAAACATTACCAACGATGGTAACATAAAAGATTTACCTTAATTAAAAAGGTAAGTAGAATACATGGTATGGTAAGAAAAAAACAGTACTATGTGTAACCATAGTAACAACCTAACAATAGCGATAAACTGACAAGGAGGAAAAGAGAATGGAATATTACAGAAAAATGAAGTTTTTGAAGATAAATTTATGATTCATCATTAATAACAGCTCAAGAGTAGAACCTGCTGTGACGACTGGGGAGAGATGGGTGAAGGCTGCCAGCCTAGTCAAATAGAATTTGATATATAATTCTGGCATTTGTAAATAAATGTAAAATACAGGCATGTTTTCCTGAGTGTAAAAGAATACAGTGAAATGTGGAACTGCAAAATATGTGGCAACATTGCACTCTACTGGCCCAGTGAAGCATGTTGTGACCCTTTCATGTTAAAATTCAGCTCCAGTGCGTCTGGATGAAAGTTTCATGCCCATTGTTTTAATGCTAAAGTTTATGACCAGAACTTAGATGTGGAATGTACGTTATTGCTGTTTTCTGTTATTATATATATATATATATATATATATATATATATATATATATATATATGTGAAATGCCTTGTATTGTAAGTTTCTGTGCAGGTGTTAGATTGATAAATAATGCAGTTTGTGGCCTGAGAACTCAGACCAGATGATGCAATATGAATACTGGGAAAACCTAAGTGTCAAAAATGATGTAATCTGGGAGGGTCTTAGAGACATGTTTGTTAGTAATGTTTAAATACTATTTCTCACAAGAGACTGGGGAGCATTTTGATCTTGATACCCAACTTATCAGCACTCTGCCTTGTGCTCACATGTAAGTTTTAGCACTGTGATTTCTTGTAGGAATAGTTAAAGCTAGTAAAGAATAATTAGGTATTTTTCTTTGAAATCAGACCTGTCCTACTGTATTATTTTAAATTTATGTGTGATCTCTGAACTCTTAGATATCCCTGTAGTGCAGTAGTTTTGTCTTGTGTTTTAATTATATATTATTAAATATTTTTAAAACCTTCTACCTGTGGCTGGTTTATGTAGAGATAAGCTCTAGAGTACATTGCATATTTATAGAGGTTGTTGTAGTAGGCCACTCTAAAGTAAGCCTTGACTGTAAGTCATACTACCATTGGATAATAATATTGCACAGTAATAATTGGACACCCTTTTAAGGGCCTTTTAGTAGTTGATATTATTAGTTTGGTATTGGCAGTAATTTCTAGCGTATAGTCTGGGTAAAGGGGCACAGCTGGAGAATCTGTGTCAGCCTTTCCCAGGAGTGTCTGTGAAGTTGTATAAATACTTACCTCAAGGTGTGTGTGTGTGTGTGTGTGTGTGTGTGTGTGTGTGTGTGTGTGTGTGTGTGTGTGTGTGTGTGTGTGTTGTGTCAGTTACTTAGGCAGGGACACGATGCACTGGTTGGATGGGGATGGTACTGAAGGCTTTCACATGCCCAGCTAGACCGAGACCTGGATCCTATAGCTGTGCCAATGGGGAGTCTTGCTGGGGACCTGGTGAGCAAGGGAGTACCCAGTCCCAGACTGACTGTGATCTCTGCTTGCACTAAAGGGAAATTGTACTTTACTGTGTGTATTAGTTATCCTTTTCTCCTCTATGAGACGACCTCCCTGGTGTAAGTGGTGAGGATTGAGGCTCCTTGATTGCTGGGCCAGGGCACGGTCGTCACACCTGCATCAGGACCTGATGGCGGCAAATGATATCTGAGGTAATAGAGATGGACTAAGGCATTATGGGTAGAGGGAAGAACTTGACGGTTGAATCTGAAGTCTGGAATATGTGTCCGAGTTGGACTGCTGAGGAAGAATGAAAATGACAACATCAGATCCCAGGGTTTAGGAGCTCTTTAGCAGTATTGTGTATAATAGACGTCATATTTGAATGCATCACAAGTGGGTATACTATGTCTATTGCTAAGTCAAGTAAAGGTCATTAGTACATACTGCTAATAAGGGATTATGCAACAAAGTTTCCAGAAGTGATGCCCTTATGAGGAGTAAATTCCAAGTCAGCAGCTAAAGAATTGGATCTGCTATTTCCCAGAGAGGGAATTCGCAGAGAATCCTTACTGACCAGGGCATCGCTTTCATACCTAGAGTAATGCGCAAACTCTTCCAATTTGTAAAGGTGAAGCGCATGAGAACATTTGCATACCACCCTCAAAGAGATGGGCTCACTGAAAGCTTAAACAAAACTTTGGAATTTATACTCCAAACATCTATGGAATAGGATGGAATAAATGGGACCAGCTGCTTAAGGAAGGAACCTAAGCCTCAACCAGATTTACTCCACTAGAACTGTTATTTGTCAGACATCCTCTATTCTTGACAGATACCACAAAGGAAGCATGGTAAAAGGAAAATACTCCCATTATGATTCTGATAGAACAGACAGAAAGAACACAGAAATCACAGCAGAAAGTATACAACACAAACATGCATCATGCAGCTATTAAGGCAGGAGATAAAGTGCTTGTATTGATATCCACTGCTCAGAACAGTTACCTTGCCAGATGACAAGGCACTTCTAACATGACAGAAAAAGTAGGTGAAGTTAATTACAAAGTGAGTCTGGAAAGGAAATGCCATTCATCTTCCTTTCCATTGTGATACTCCAATTTGCCAGTGTTCTCAGTGCCTCTCCATGTTACATTATCATAGGTTCATAGGTTCTTAGGTTGGTACTAGGCTGTCAGCCCTAGGGCCTATACTAGCCTAACCATAACAACTCCCTGGCTATTTCTTCCCAGAATATTTACTTCCCTGGTCCCCTATCTAGTAGGGTGACTGACATGATCCCCAGGGTGAATTTCCTATCTCCCATCCAATCGTCAAGGTTCCTTTTGAAGAGGGCCAAAGAAGCACTCGGCTTGACATGTATGGGCAGTCTATCCCAGAGTATGGGGAGTCTCTGGGTCAGGAACCTATCCCTCCAGCATGTTTTGTTCATTGTGATGACCATGTTTAGATCCCTGGAGCATGTGGCTCTGAGGGATTGGGATTTCTTTAAGTGTATCATGTCCAACAGCACTGGGTTTAACATGGCCTTGTCTGTTAAGTAGAGATCGCCTCTGAGTAGGCAATATGCCACAGAGTATATTAGAGCACTTTTAATGCAGCAGCTTGTGTTGAGACTAAGGGCAGTATATGCTTTCAGTTTTATCTGCCACACAAGCTCACTTTTTTCTAAAACAGCATTCTTATCACCCTCTATGAGCTCCAAGGAAATAATGTTCAGGATATGGAAAGAAAATCCCTGGTAGCCAGGGGATTCTGAGAGATGCTTGGCTAGAAGTTTCCTTAAAATATGTGATCTAATCTCCAATAAGTCCTGTGCAATACATCTTTTCAGTTTGTTTACAGTCTTACTAATATAAATCATGCTGCATGTTTTACACTGTGGTCTGCAGACCACCATTTCAATGCCACAAGTCACATAGATGGAACTTTTGTGCACTATCTTTGAGATAGGGAAAGAGGACTGATCAGAACCACCCATGTAAGGACACAGCCTACAATCAGGAGGTCAGCACTTTTATGTGCCTCTGAGGGCCTGACTAGGCCATAACAGTTTACTTTCCAGGAAACCTCTTATAGTCTTCACTTGTTTGAAGGCAAAACATAAGCCTGTTTTCAGAATCTCTTTTAGCTGCCTGTTATACACTATAATGACCCTGTGCTTTATGACTGCTTTCATGATCTGCTAGTAGTCTACCATGAAAGACCTTATGATTATGAGGTAGGGTCTGTGATGTGCCCTCTGTATGCCCTCATAAGTCATTTCTTACTATTAGGTGTGTGGTGGGAACAAGTCTCCTGCCCTGCAGTTTCACAATATATCTCTTGGTCATGTGTGGGTGCATGACGCTATCGTGTCACAGCATGCTGACCCTAGTAGGTTTTCTATAGCAGTCATAGTAAACTGTACCTGTCTCCTTTTCTTTTGAAATAGTTAAATCTAGCAAGCTAACTGATTCCTGGCTCTGACTGGTGTAAAATGGAAGGAGAGAGAACTATTAATGCATTTACAGAATTCAGACAATTAGTCATTGTTCCTTTCACTTAGAATAAAATATTGTCTATGAAATGATAGTAGCGTCCTCTGTGTTTTTGGAATATGGAACTGAATACAGTTTCGGACTTCCATTTCCCATAGCAATACTGGCTAGGTTGACAGCCATGGCTGTCCCATTGCCATCCCAGTGTTTTGCTTGTAGTAATTGTTAAATTTAAAATGATTGTTACTAACCAGGATGCTGAGAACACTAGCAAGTAAATCAGTTTCCCTGACTCTGGTATAGGCCTCTATAACTGCTTCAATGCAGCAATGGTGTGGAAGCATTGTGTAAACTTCTTCCACATCGATGGTAACTAGCAGGGAGTCCTCATTAATATTTATTTATTATTATTTTTTTTTTTTACATGTGTTTACCGGGAAAGTCCAACTGGGCAAAGTCCTTTTTCAGCAGAGACCCGGGGAGAAAAGCTTGACATCTACAAAGAGAAGATGTAAATTGAAACACAGTCAAACATACAAGGTGTTAACTATAACATATCAATAATAACACACATTTATACATTTACTAATCAATCTAATACATACTGTGTGTTAAGTTAATTACTAGCAGGTGTGTCTGTTCCCAGAGACAGGCAAGGAAAATGACTCCAATTACCAACATAAAAAGGAGAAACTTTTGGCCAAGCACTATCCATGAGAGTCTGCTATTTGTACTGAGAGAGAACAAACAATACAAAGATGAGAGTTCAAAACATCTGAAATCATATACCATGTTAATCTTGAGAGGAAAAATTAGTGTGGTGTCCTAGAAAATATTGAAAAGGAAAAGTGTAATGTTACTATGGTAAGTCTAGGAATATAGTGGGAAGTAAGAGAGGCAAGTTGGGAAGAGAGAGTCGGGGGAGAGGAAAACTCTTTGAAGTTATGTAGGTTAGAGCATGAGCACACCCTTGTAAGACAGAGGGGGTAAACAGAGGACTTTATCCTGAGCTAGTGCATGAGCATAACCCTGTATTAGATAAGTGGGATTTGAGTATTTTTTTAAAAAATGTGAAGGATTTGTGGTAGATCTTATATTTGTCACATTTACAGATATCAACCTGCTATGTATATCCAGGAGGTCTATATTAGAACACCGAAGAGACGTTTAATCGAACACCTCTTCAGCGACACATAAAGAGCGAACGCACTAAAGCACAAATACTCAAAACAGCGATTTATTTCCCTGGGAAAGAAATTGCTTGGCCATCCCCATGTGTTTGCCCCTTTCCCCACTGTAGTGCAATCTCGGAGTTGGGTATATTTAGTTAGGGGTGTGTGGGGGCACAGCCCCCCACATTGGTGGGTGTGGGGGAAGCCCCCCACATTGTTATGTTTGAAAGTGTGTGTGTTTATGCTAGCGATTTCTTTCCCAGGGAAAGAAATCAGTGTTCTGAGCATTCGCACTTTAGTGTGTTCACTTTTTATGCGTCATTGAAGAGTTTTTCGATTAAACGCCTCTTCGGTGTTCTGATATGGACCCATATCCAGGTACGCAGTTTTAAACTTGTCAAGGCCACACACTGATGTAGAAAGGCTGTTGTCCAGCATTCCATGAATCTTTTCATTGTAAGAATGAACATAATTTGTCATGTTTTATTCCTGCTCAAATCTCAATGGATTAATATTTTCTATCTGTCAAGATTATAAAACTTTTTCATATTTTTTTTAAGATCTCTGTAATGTCAGCCTCACACTTGCTCTCAAAAGCCACAAGTGTAGGGTACATGAGGGGACTGCATGTGGTATTTTTTTTTCAAAACCTGCATCTAGCTAGGTTACTTCTTCTGTTATCTTCTTTGTTATGATAAAATACCTTTAAGTTTAATTTTCTAGTATATAGTTTGAGGTCTGTTACAGTCGCTTCCAAGTTGTTATGGCATTAAGGAATAAATGTAAGACCTTTACCTAAAACTTGTTCCTCAGTGTCCATGACCGGTATGGCCAAGTAATTCCAGACCTCAGTCTTGTTCTGGGTGAGTCCTTGTCTCATGTTCCCTTGTTGCTATAAGGTAGTACCAGTTGCCACCAGCTACCCTACTTACCAACTACTATAAGGCCCTTACAAAGGGTGTCCAATCCTACAGTGTAATGTTACAATTATCCAAATGGTAGTTTTGACCAAGACTTGCAAGGCTAATTAGGTGTGGCTGGTACAGTGTCACCAAATACATATGCAAGTACCCTAAGAGCATGAATATGTCTCACAAATATTAGCCACAAAGATAGATTTAAATATATTTAATAATAAATAATAAAAGAACAAGACAATACCCAGAAAACAAACACAGTTACTTCAGAGTTCAAAATCACAGGAAATATTTTAAAACAACATTGCAGTACAGTCTCATATAAATACAGAAAACATCTAAGCTAATGGTTATTATATTCCTATCTATATCTAATAGAGATACTATGCCCTAAGTCTTACTTACAAACAACATGCAGGCAGGATGTTGAGTGGATGTTTCTAGGTCCAAGACAAGATGCAAAATGCATAGTCTCTCCCTGAGAGAGTGCTTAAATTAATAATAAACATTACTGCTGGGTTAGCTTGGATGACATCACTCTTTGTCACCTAACTTTAGTTCCCAGGCTAAACAGAAACATATAGAGTTTTAACATCTCTGTGTGAGAAGTACATATCTCTCAGAACTTGCAGAACTTGGAAGTCATAAAACAATAAAATGCTTTTACATTTGAAAACTAGCAATTATTTCTGCCCAAGACAATACAAAAACTTCTAGCTCTAGACATTGTGTCTGCTATTGAACGGAAACCGAGAGATAACACAATCGTAAAACACTTTCATTTCAACTTATTTTCTTGAAGTTTTGCAAGTTAACTCTGTATGTTCCAGATTCTACTATTAAAACATATATTTGCACAGGTATATAGTTTATATACATTTCTGTTCTCTTCCAGTAGGGTACAATGTGGACACATACTTGAAGCTCAGTACTGTACAAACAGTAACAATACCAAAAATACTGCAAAGGTCAGGCTCCAGGTTCCAGGTTCCAGGTTCCAAGAAATTGTAAAAAATTCACTGAATCCAAATATCTTGAGCAGCCACAACTTTAATGAACACACACACACTTTACATATATTCATCAGTCATCAGGTATATACATAAACTAAAAAGACCACACCTTATATACGTAGCAACAATATCACATAACATCAATTAAATTTAAAAGTATCTGAATTAAAGATATATGCATATATACATATAAAATTCAATCTAAATATATGTTTTGATAAAAATATGTATAAATCATAAAAATTCATACAAATAAATTACTTGATTAAGAGCAATGGAGAACTATATTATGCACAAGCATTTATCTACGTAACTTTCTTTTATATAAAAGTGGTTTAATAGGAACACAGTCATTAAGGCCATGTCCAAAATTAGCTCTAAGTCTCACTATCCATTGTGCTTCTAATTCTTCTGTCTGGGACCTAATATTTCCACCTCTAATATTTAAAAAAGTTCTACCTACTACTAAAAATTTAAAAGTATGCTGTTCATCTGTGCTTACAACATGTCTAGCAAGAGCATTACTATTACTTCCTTTCTTTATATGATATAAATGCTCCCTTATTCTTTCTCTCAAAGTACGATCAGTTTTGCCAATATAACATTTATTACAGATAGTGCAATTATCAAGATAAACCACATGTGAAGTTTCATATGTGGCTTCCACTCTAATGTCAAATATTTCATTAATAGGATAATTTACTTGCTTAAGTAGAAAGATTTCTGAAGATGAAGTTTTTGTTAAAGAATGTTTCACAGTAACACAAATGTTTTTAGAAAGGGGATACTTGAGTACTCACAGTTTGGACATAAAAAGGAGATTAAAGAAAGGAGGAATACAGAGTTTAAATTTCTTTTAGGGGTAGGACTAACTGAAAAAAACTAATAAGACAGGTAGACAACTTGACAACAGGGGAATACTTCATGATAAAGCTTTGGTGATAGAATTCAGTACAGGTAGTCAAGAGCTAATGGACATTATTCAGAAGAATTTGAATATATTGAAATATCCATCCTACTCTGATAGGGGAAAAATACTATTTGTATTCAAAGCTGCCAATAATATGAACAACCTTTTCAAGAGGGTGTCATTTTATCCCAGAAAAACAAATAAAATGGGCACCATGAAATGTGAATATTGTAGCCAATGGCTATACATTCTTACAGCAGATTTAATAAAAATTAACACATTCAGCTAGGGTCTGTAATATTAAATTTCACCATGGTGACTGCCAGAGTAAGGGCTTGGTATATTTGGCTATTTCTCCCACATGTCCATGTGTTTATGTTAGAAAGACAGAGAGAGCCTTCCACAAAAGGGTATATGAACATTGCTATGATATTATTAAAATGAATACCAAAAGTACCCTTTTTAAACACTCATTGACATGTGTTCATTTTAAAAAATGTATTTTTGGGATTTTAGAAATTGCTTCATTTGAGCCAAGATGAGGATTTTTGGAAAACACATCAGAGTAAAAAGAGCTATTATGGCAATTTAGGCTTAATACCTTAAGTTTCCCTGGTTTAAATGAATATTTGTCCATTATCCCAGTTATCCAGATGACAACTGCTAAACTTTAAGCTAAGCTTTTATATCAGTTATTATTTTAATTTTTATATTATTCTTTGTGTTTACTTTTTATTTAGCATAATTATTTTGGTGGACATGGGTAGATTAGCTGGATATTTTTAGCAAGTAAATGTATTATAATTGCAAGTTCTTTTATGGCAGGCATACCGATGGTCATTGTTTATTCAGTATTATTCAAATTATTCTTATAATTATTTTTAACACATGTATGTGTTTCAAGTTGTTATCCATGATATTTTTAGTATTTTTTGGCTTTTAATTCTTTTTAACAGTATATTTATGATTTTGGACAAATAATTTCAACATAATGATGGTGTCTTTCATACTCCTTTAAAAACACCAGATTAAGTGAAATGTTTATAGGCTCTGATGAAGTCCAACTGTTGTGGATGAAAACAATTAACATTTAGTTTTAAAACTCTTAATAAACTTGCATTTGTTTTACTATTTTCCAATGTTTTGCCTTTATGGATCCTTTTGTGCAGAGATTTTTCATGGTTCTTGGTGAGTTTACTACATAGTCATATTTTCTTGCACGTTTTTTGTGTTAAAAGTAGAGTAAAGTAGAGAGGGAGCTATGTGCAAAGTTAAATGTATTCTTTTCCAGGGACGTATGCACAGCACATTTCACATTGAAGCGTTACATACTTGTCATTACAGTCCCGCAGACAGACAACAAGTTCCCCATTGTGAGAAATTAACCATCTACCCACCTAGTTGCACAATATGGAGAGCATAGTATTAGTCACAATCGCCACAGAAGAAGTCTGAATTTAATGATGTGAAAAAAGCACATTTGTAACTAGTAAAAAGTCACTGTTTGGAACAGCTTATACTGTGCATCACAAGTTTTCAGATAAATACATATGTATGGACAGGCCAGTGTAACAGTGCTATTGTCCTATGCAATGACATACTTCTCTCCTAAAATTTATATAATGTCATTCATGTACATTGCATTACTGTCAGGGACGTGTGCCTGTTTCACAGTATGGGATGCCAATGTCAATCACAGCTGTAAACCAGTAGTTTGTCCCCCAAGCTTTCCTGCCTCTTCATTCCAGGATGATTGCACACTTGTCTTGTCTCATGCTTGCACAATGTGCATTGACATTACAGACACTTTATAAATAGAACAGTGCACTGCAGAATAACAGTGACAGATTATCTGTGAATAGGTTACCCAACATTGTAGCACACTTACAGGTGTAACAGCTGGAATAAAGACATAAATTAACTGACTTGAGTCAACATCACTCTGAAATCCAGATAACTTGTTTTCAAAATTCAGTACAGACATGCAGATGTTGTGCAACCTAAATAAAGAATTATTTGTTGTAATTTATTTTTTTACTCTCTGCCTGAATCACAACCCTGTCAAGCTCAGTTGTGCTGCTGTTGGCAAATTATTAGCACATGCATAATTATATCTTGAGATGCTGAACTTAGAATGGGAATTAGCAGTAGTCTATGGTGCTCTGTGCTGACTTTCACACAAAGAAGCAATTTACACATACAACCATGTGTGAATCTGATGGAATACAGAACAGATATGTGCTATGGTTATGTTTCAGGTATCATGATTTATACATTTGTCATGACAGTTGCAGTTAGTCAGACCTTATATGTATGATAGAGGTGTATTATGAAACACATGAGGGTCCAAGCATGTCATTCCAGTTGGAAACATGGCTTATGGAAACAGCTGTGAATCAAATAGGTTTATTGGATGACACAGAACTGGTAGAAAGATGTGGGCAGTTGGTGACAGGAATACATAATACTGACATACTAACACATTAGTTCATGTTTCTTTTCTGCAAATATTTGTGCTGTTTTACTGTTTAGTTTGCTTTGTCAGCATTATTATTCATGGAAGATCTGTACAAGAGAGGCTTCACAATATGGAACAACCACATTAGTTTAACAGCAGGATAACGGTGTGTTAAGAAAAGGTATAACCAGCATTTACACTCACACGAGTCATACAAAGCACTCAAAAACACTTCAGCAGACATCTGGATTCAAACCTTGAGAGCATTGCACAGACCTGAGTATTACCTAAACACATCACAGAGGAACTACTACTTTACAAAATTCGCATATGACAACAGATTGTAGAAAAGGAGAATGTATGTATTACTCTTCATTATCATCAGGACACCTGTATGCCATACATTCAGCACTTCAGTTTGTTCAAAAGTAGATTAACTTGACTAAACATAGTTAAGCACAACAGCGTGAAGGGCACCATAGTAATACGGCTAAAGGCAAAAACGCGCAAGATTTTGCCATAAACTATGTACTTCCTTTTAACCTCAGTTGCAGTTGTCAATCAGTGCCAGACATTGTGTAAATGCAGAGGAGGAAGACTAATCATACAGAAGGGGAAAGATACACAGGGTGAGAGGGAGGCAGGGACCAAGTTGCTTATGATAGAAACAGGATTATGTTGGCTCATAACAATATATAGGCAACAGCTACGCATAAAATAGTGTACTAAAAACAGTCAGCAACACTTAGCTAGTGTCTGGATTAGAACAACTGAAAGTCTGCACACACACACATGCACACATCACACCACAAAGGAACTCCTACTTCCATCACTTAAAATGACACACCTAAAAGATAGTGACAACTTACTGAAGTTGAAGGGGTGAACACAGAGATATAGAGACAGATGGATAGAGGAATGGCAATAGTATTTTTGTAGGAAATGTAGGACCATCTGTATGGTGTGTTACTCTTACTTATTTCTTCATTATTAATCTGCCATCCTTTATACAATAAAGTGCTTGCTATAGGGAGCAAGAAGGGGTAGGACATAACAACCAACATTAAAACATAAGCAGGATAAGGCTGGCTTATAAGTCTCCCTGTCTGGGCTGCACTGATTTTGCAAATGATGTTTTGCTGCTCTATTCAAATGGTATGTTAATGCAGTTTTGTAAATGGAAAGAAATACAGACATTTGCAGTTAACTATTTGATAAGGATATAAAATATCAGGAAATAATAATTTGACATACAGCCATAATCACAGTTCTGCCTTCAGTCTGTCTTTATTCTGCATTTCCATAGTGCAGCAGATTTAAGCAAATTTGAATTAAACTAACCATACTACTGCAGCTAAAACTAAAATCTTCACCATTTTCCATTGGAAGTTAAATGTCATGCACCATCACTCAGCATTGGTGCGCTATACCAAACTCTGTGCAAATGCCGAGGACAAAAAGTGAAGGATTTTCCATGGGCCATTTTTGGCCATGTGTGTCGTATGTGAGTCTACTTTTTTGACCAGATTAAACATATGAAAAAGGGGTTGTTGGGACAGTGGTGAAAATGGAGGTACCAAGCAGCGGGTAGGACACAGGGGAAAGAATACAGGAATTTGCAAGATTGTGGGGAGACAGCACCATAGCTATCCACTTCTTCACAACATAAATCTATTACTGTCCACACAATTTCATGACTTTATAGAGTCACCACACTAGGGATGGGTGACAACAACAGAATAATATTGTATAGCCAATTAGACCAAATAAAGAGTGTCAAGATGATGTGGGCAAAGTGGAGAGCTATCTATGAGGATTATTTTTTTTTGGGGGGTGAAAAAGGAATGTTGGTGCTTAGGAATAAAAGGGTCAGGTAAGTTAGCAGTTGTAGACATACTGAACACACAAGACAGACAAGGATGGTGATGGACACAAAATGTTGGGGAGACCATTATTGGGGATAGCTAGGAGACCTAGAAGGCACATCCACATCCAGCTTGAGAACCATGAAAATCTAATCCTCACCCTCAGAACTGTCATTACTGTCTCCTTTTTCAGTTGCCTGCATCAGTGCCAGATGTAGCATCATTTTAGTAATATCACACAGGACCTGTACAACCTTGATTTGAACACCAAGATCCCTCTCCACAATGCCTGTCACCAGCCATGTCTGCTCCTTTCGGGTGACATAATGCCCAGCTTCACTACTACTCCTCCTGCTGAAGGGCACCACTTCACCAGCAGCCAAGGCAGAGCTACCTGACCCAGGTGGAGCAGGTAGGGCAGGAATTGTGGAGACAACACATTGAAGTTGTGACCCAGAAGTGCTGGGTGTCAGTGCTGCCTGTAGTGCTCCCACCACAGCCACCTGTGGAGGTATGACAGTCCAAACCCCAATGGTCAGTCTACCTTGAGATGTGTTCCAGTGTTAACCCTAATATACTTTTTCATGTTGGTCATAATCACGGTGCATTTGAGGAAAAATGTTATGACTTTTGATGTATTGGCATGTTGGCAGTTAGACGCTAATAAGATTGAGTAGTACCACCTGAGAACCAAACCCAAGAGAAAATAAAGGATAAAATGTTAAAACTTTGCTGATTAACTGTCAATGACATTAATAAGCTAATCATATGTACAGTAATTTGAGACTGACTGTACACATACTAAGAGATGCCTGTATGTTTGTGACTTTACTTAGTCATGGGACTGCGTTTTTATGTGAATGACATTGACTGTGTTTGTAAATGCATCTCAGAGGCATGCACTTGCATGACCTGAGTAAAACATTGTGTGTTAGATTGCATGCATACTTCATAACACATGCTGTCATAAACATATAGTTAAGATATGTGATAACCTAGAAATTACTTCAAAAATATGATGCACATCCTATCTATGTTTGTGTATTCTACATTAAATATCATCAGTGTCAGAGGTTCTCTGGTTCAATCCTCAGCTGGGGTGCCTTCTGTGTGGAGTCTGCATGTCCTCCCTGTGGTCGCGTGGGTTTCCTCCGGGTGCTCTGGTTTCCTCCCACATCCCAAAGACATGCTGTAGGTGGATTGAACACACCAAATTGGCCCTAGGTGTGAGTGTGTGCATGTGTGTGCCTTCTATGGAAGGTTGGGCTGGCAACTTGACACCATAAAACTCCACTGCCAATCATGAGTGGACAGGTGATCTGCGCTGGCGACCCCTAACCAGGAAAAGCCAAAAGAAGAAGAAGAAGAAGAAGAAAGAAAGAAGTGTCATATTTTACATAATTTCACATATTACACTGGGCTTCTACAGCAAGTCATAATGACACGTTTCTTCCAAAAACAGAGCTATGATAATGCCATTCATTTACTGTGACATTCTTGGGCAAAAGTTGGTGACAAGTTGCATTCTGACCCCCTCTGTAAAAGTATTGTCATTTGGATTTGAACCATGCATCAGCTGTCTTTAGTCTTTATGATTACTGCACTTACACCTTGTGCCACAGGCAAAGTTACCTAACAGGTTTAATTTATTCAATGAACACTATCCAGAGTGCTAGCCAGAGTGCTGATGGCTATGCACCGGTGCGACGCTTGTTCACTCTATAAAAGGCAGCCTAAATGAAAATGTTCACTTTTTTTCCTTAGGCAGTGTACTGTGTTTGTAAACTTCCTGGTGGAGCACAGATGCAAAATGCATTAGAAAAAAATGATGACAACGAAAAAAAGCTGGCAGTAAAATGAGTTCAAGCAGTGGGTATATCTAGCAATGACCAGAGCAAGAAGTGCATTCACGTGACACATTCATCCTTCTCCCATCTCCTTGCAACATATGAAGTGTATTTTGTAGCACACATTATCAGACCTGTACTTAATAATAAATAATATTAAAGTGGACAGACAACAGCTCACCTGCTCTTCACAATACTAAGAATAGCTGAGATTTGCACAACACAGTGCTCTAAATATATGTGTAAATATGTATTCAGACCTCCCAGTTTAAAATTATCAATTAACTTGATTTGAACCTTGTATCAACTTCCTTTTTTCTCTCAGTTCACTTAATTTTTTTCCATAACATTAACATGAATTGTTTCTGCCTTTGAATACAATCCTGTCTGCATTCTGAGAAGGTAGATTACTCATTGAAATATATATCAACTGCAAGGCAAAGCACATGGCAGTCTTATTAGGTAAGCATAGATATGGGAATGATGCTCACAAATTAAAGTGAAGCAAAGAGGTACAGGGTTCACAGTTTTTTTTATCTTGCATGAGGAAATATTTATCTTCCCTGTTGTCAGTATCACAGTCATCCACATATCCAACTTCAAAGTAAAAAAAAGCTGACAGCAAAATGTTGTCACAATGGGTACATGGAGGATCAACTAGTTCTGCAAAAGGATAACCACACTACCCTGATCAACTCTGTCACCATTGACCTGCCCTATGTCTAGGGTCTCTGTGTAATGAGTATACATAGGCATACTGACTGTGTGCAAAATAGGGGCAGCAGATGTTGGAGGCACAGCCCTCAGCGCCAACAGAATGTGCCTTTTCATTCTTGCTATCATCATCAGAGACTGCCTATACCCTGATATCAGGTGGCAGATGTTCCATAGTGCCACTGGCTGGATCAGCTATGATAACAGGTAAGAAAAAAAAAAAAAAAAAGAAAAGAAAAACAGAATAAGCAACAATCAAACCCATGTTATGTGACATGTATACTACAATTTAAAAGATGCTAATTCAAAGAAACCTAATAACTTTAATTTATACATACATCTACCTTTGGATATTAATAATAATACAGAAAGTTTGCTACATGTGCAGGTAGTTGTGCAATGGGAGAGCCAGATGTCTCTACATATGAAAAAGAGAGATGAAACAAGGATGATACGCATCACCAGTCAAATGACAGAAGAAACAGAAGACAATTGCCTTTACAGCTGTACAGTACGACACTTCTCATAGAAATTGAACTGTTCACTAGATTATCCCCCACCCTAACATCCCCCCTCCTTCTCCCGCTCTGTCTGTGTCTCTTCTACCCCATCTCTTTCTCTCTCTCTCTCTCTCTCTTTCTGTCTCCCTCTCAATCTCTCTATACATATATAGATAGATGGATTCACTTTACAATTTCAAAATACTGAAACATCGAATTTCAGTATTTCGAGACTGAATAGTCGAACACCCACATACCAGAAAACACAAAACTGCGAATAGAACAATCGTGACCATACACACACACACACACACACACACACACACACACACACACACACACACACACACACACACCTACCCAACTACACTAAAACAAACAAAACAACACACAAAAACACAACATAACACACACACACCTACCCCCTGCACCCCCCATGTGGGGGGCTGCACTCCCCATGCCCCCCCAACTTATATATACTAACTCCGAGGTCACACTAAACACAAACACACAAAAAACACCACTACACACATAGTAACATCCCTATCCAATAACCTTAAACAAAGACCACTTACCTAAAACCCCAGATAAATCCACAAACCACACCACACATCATGAACGCGACACCACGATAGCAGATTTGGCATTTCCGTAGTCGGCATACTGCAGTTTTGCATAACTGTACTTTCATGTATTCCATCTCAACGTACTGAAATTCGGCATTTCAGTACATCGAGATTCTCTAGTGTTTCCACAGATACACACACACACACACACACACACACACACACACACACACACACACACACACAGACACACACACGTGCGCGCGCACACACAAACACACACACACACATACATATGACATACATATATGTATACAATCACAATTAATTATTTATTTAAATAGTATACCTGGCATTTCTACAGTAGACAGTCTTGGGTTGTCTTCCACATCAGTCCCACACTCAAGTGAACCTTGTGCTGAGCTGTTGGGATCTCTGACAGTAGACAGAAACTCTTCTTTTTCAGTCATTGGTGGCTCGGTAGGAGGACCATCCCCTATAGCCATACGTTCATGGAAAACTGCAGCTGCATGATGCCTGGCTGCTGTAATCATGTCACTGGCCCTTTGTGTTATTTTGGAGTATGTATGTCCTTGGTCTCTCACCACATTCATGTCATTCACCACCTGCTCCCACTTACAGTCAGGGATGAACTTGTCACCCGTGCCTCTCTCTAAGAAGAATGACCCATGGCAATGTAAGGCTTGAGTGATCACATCATTCTCTGCACCCATGTATGGCAGTATATGCAGTGCAGATGCATTAGATACAATAGAACTGTATGACAGGAACCATAATAGGAAAGATGAAATCTATAAGTGCAAATACAAAAGATAGTTAAACACACAAAAAAAAATATGAATGCCTATCCATCGTACATAAAATATACAAAAAGCTAAAGCTTCGTATCTGTACAGACAACTTAATACAGTTTTCCCTCTGTACAACTGCTGAACAAAGATCTTGATAAAAAAATCATACCAGGATTAATATTTCTGCAACTCTGTTGTACATTGCAGCATTAAAAAAATAAATGTACACCAATCAAGCAAAAATACTTAACACATTTTGGTCTGATATGCACTCCCATGGAGTTTAACCAGGTACACATCTGAACCTTAACAAAATTGTCACTGCTACTAATGCCAGAACCCATGATCTTGGTAATAACTAATACAACAGTCTTCTGAACAAAGTGGTCAGCTCTCAAGTTTGAAAATTTCCATTAATCAGTCATATTATGTAGAAAAATACTATATGATCAAGAAATAATTGTGGTATACATGCCCATGCCAACAGCTACTGAGAATAATGCAGACAGTACAGCAAAACATATATTGTGAAATGCAAAACATTAATAAGGTTCAGATACATAAACTTGTTCATAACTGCAACCTACCTTTGCAAGAAGTGAGTTTTCAAAGTAGAAAACGGTTGACTAAGCAAGTATCAGTAAATAGCAGTGTCAAGTTTTCTGGATCCAAACAGTCTTCCCTACTATGATTCAAGTTCATTAGCTACATGCAGCCCTCTAGGCACCATGAACATGCAAATAAGGTGAAAATTCATTAAAATTCAAGAATTCCACAACCTGCACTAAGTTTAGGGAATGTAACTGTGGGGTGAGGACCTACATGATTACATGAACACACCTTACCTCTGTAAGGATGAGCATTAAAAAGTGTTACTTGCTAAGTGCTTACAAGTATAGATGATTAGTCTGTTGCAATATCAATCAGGGTATGTCAAGGAGAAGGGAGTTACAAGAAATTTTGTGATTAGCATTGACTGACTTAGGAGAGAAACATCCCTAACATTAATATGAATTGTTTCTGCCCCTGAATACAATTGTGTCTGGATTCTAAGGAAGTAGATTACTCACTGAAATATATATCAACTGCAAGGGAAAGCACATAGCAGTCTTATTAGGTAAGCATAGATATGGGAATGATGCTCACAAATTAAGGTGAAGCAAGGAGGTGCAGTGCACACAATTGTTTTATCCTGTGTGAGGAAATATTTATCTTCCCTGCTGCCAGTATCACAGCCATCCACATATCCAAGTGGAAAGTACATGATAAAGGTCAGAAATTGCTGTTGCACTTGTTATGACAATAAATATTCTATTACATATCGAGTATAGCTAACCTCTATGTTATCCTCACAGTATATTTTGTGTGGCACATACTGATAAGAATCTGAACTATGTCTTGCAAATATCCTGGTGTTCTGTGGTTCTTAACCACATATAGCATTGTGTAAACATAATGATGCTTAATGAGAATATGTTCATGTCTAAACACACCAGGTGTAAGGAAATATCAAAAGTATACATTGTAACTACTTGTTTTAAAAGGTTTCCCCTATTTCAGTACCTTTACTGTATGTTTTCTCTCTTTGTTGTTTGTGTGCCATTTGGCATTGCACAATCTGGTCTGGCAGTGGTCTAAAACACTGAACTACACTTCACTTCCAAAATTAATTTAGGCTGCCTTCTGTAGTGCAACTAAGTCTGGCAGCAGTGCACAGATGGTAGCACTCTGGATAGTACTCAGTGAAGAAAATGCACTGTCAAATAACTTTCTCTGTGGCACAAGGTATAAGTTCAATGAGCTTAAAAGAAAGAACAGCTAATGCAGGGTTCATATCCAGTTAACTGATAATTTTACAGAGAGGGGTCTGAAAAAATAAATGCTGTCATTCTATGAAGTCAATATGTTGCTGTTTAAAAACAAACTATTCTTAGTAGCATGTGAGCTGTCGTCTGTCCACTTTCACATTATTTGGCATTAACTATAAGTCCAATAATGTGTGTCACACATTACATTTCTGATGTTGCAAGAAGGTGTGAGAAGGATGAATGTGTCACTTGAATGCACTTATTGTTCTGTGCATTGCAAGGTAAACCAATTGATTGAATTCAATTTCCTGTCTGCCTTTTTTCTCTGTACTTTTTCTAATGCCATTTCAATTTGCCATCCACTCAGCAGCATGCAAACAGTTTACAGCCAAAAGAAAAAGTGAGAAATGTAATTTAGGCTGCGTTCCATAGAGCAAACAATGTTGATGGCATTGCATGGACACCAACACTCTAGCTAGTACTTATTGAATAAATTCCAACTCTCAGGTAATTATCCCTGTGGCAGAAGGTAAAAATGAAGTGAACAAAGAAATAAGAAAGGTGATATGGGTTCAAATCCATTTAATTGATAATTTTACAGAGGGGGCCTAAATACATATTTACACATATATTTAGATCACTATGTTGTGTAAATGTTAGCTATTCTTAGTACTAATCATTTATACTTGTAAGCACTTAGTAGGTAACACTTCTCAATGCTCATCCTTGCAGAGGTAAGGCATGTTCATCCAATCATGTAGGTCCTCACACCACATTTACATTCCCCACACT
>NC_056726.1:387830694-387900694 GCF_019279795.1 Protopterus annectens
AGCTAAAAAGAATGGAAAATAATAACTAAGAAACTGTGCTTGTACCTTGTAAATGTATAAAAATATAACTGGTCACTAAATGGTGAAAATAAGTGTACTTCTTCTACTATAATATCGTATTAGTTTTCACTGCTTTGCCTTATATTGTGTTACTGCTGCTAAGTATTGTTAGATAACCAAAATACCATGCTTAACCCTTCAGTAGGTGGAGAATTTTAAAGAAAATGCAAACCAGCAGTCTGCATACATTCCACAAGGGACCCGGAGCCAGTGCCATATTGCCTCTAATAACTGGAAATACAGTAGACACTAGCATTATAATTAAATATGGGTCTCCATTTTGATCTAAAACCCCATGGAATCAAAGGAAATGGTCAAGGGATGCAAACAAATGTCTGATCCTAGAGGAGCATGACTTGGAAAACATAATGCAACTCAGACAGCAGGCTGAAATGTGTGATTCAGTCAACATAGAGACATGCTTATTGTACATGTCAGAGATTTGGAATATTGCCTGTTTAGAAAGCACTCTCTTTTGAGAACAGCACAGAGTAATATGGATTACTTACAGAACTATCATTCTTAATTTAAAACATAAACAGACATACCTAGGGCATGTAAAACAGCAGATGGAGATGCAAAGGTCAGAGATTACAGCCAGAATAGAATAGAACTATAGATTCACTAGATGCTGTAGACCAGCTGAGCAGGATTTCAATCAGTCTACTAGAAAGTCTTGTAGTACAAACTGCCATCACTGTCAAATACTTCATCTCAGTTGGAAGACATTCAGATGGGAGTCTGAATCCCATCACTGGCAACCAATTGCAACATATAGTGGACTGGGGCTATAGTCATTGGATCTACTCCACTTCTCACAAATTATTTATATAAATCTAAAATCTGATGGCCACAAAGAGTATGGTCTGTCAAGTCACATCACTGGTACTAAATAGATTAGCATGTAACAAATGTGCACAAATATGAATTAGTAAATAGTTCACTAAGTGCAGCCTAGCCTTAACAATATGCAGAAAATATGTATTGTTGCTCTGGAAATAGGCATACACTATCAACATAGGATTCACCTTGAATACTGCCTCAAGAAGAGTCTTTGGGCTATCTCCTCAGAGTCCTTTCTCATCAATGTCTTTGAAATTTAGTGCCAACTGTAGCTCAACTGTCCTCAGTAATTACTTTGGACAAACCCTTACACTCACATATACACACGCACACACATTAATGTACAGATAAGGTTGACAATATCCTCCAACACTACAGCCTTATGTCTGTCTCAAGACAGTAAAGCGAAACCACCCCAGATTAACTGACCGTGGAACATCACAGTTCATTTTTCACTCTTGGTGATAAGCCAAATAACTATGAACACAAATGATAGTGTATAGCAGTGCAGTTTAGTCAGAGGTAGATGCCAACAGCTAGGTTGTCACCATTCAGCAATATATATATATATATATATATATATATATATATATATATATATATATATATATATATATATTGTTTATCAATTAATAAATAAGTAAACAAGCAACCAGCCACAAGCATTTTTAAAGTGAATAAATAATGAATTGAGCATTAAATTAAAGGTTAAATATGCACAGAAATATAAAACTGCACTCGAAAATAGAAAATAATCATTTATAGCAAATATGTAAGAATAAATAAAATATCTGTCTATAGCCAGATGTTTCATAGCCATTTCTTAACTAAACAAATTATTGATTCTTCCAATAAGCCATTTGAATTTTCAGAACATACCATAGGCAAAGATGTAATTGCAGGAACAAAAACATCACAAATCCATACATCACTAGCTCCAGGATAGCTGCCAGTGGTTCTTTTCTTCTCAGATTTTTCAGTTATTCGACACTTATATTTTTCATACACAAACCACAGAGCCAATCCTACTTTATAATTGCACTTTTGCAACCTTTAGTTTCCAGGCCTATGAGGAATAATAGATCTCACAATTTTAGAGCACAATTGTATGTTTCACATGTCTACTATGTTTTCATATCTTGTGGGTAGTTATTTCCAAACACACTGCATTTACCAGCTTCAATTCGAAACTTGATATAGTTTTATACATTCCATAGAAAAGCGTCACAACTTCAGATATCTTTTCATACCACTGAAAAATGCATCAATTGCATATTATTCAAAAACAAGTACACTAATTGGTCAGCCTAACCAGCATCCCTATTGTAAATCAAGAATATATCAACTGGAAAAAGTCTGTCTGCTTAAGTATCATTGGGCGGCTGCCCTTTCCTATTGGCATATGCAAACCAGATAGCTACATATTAGAAAAATCAAGTACATAAAAAAAATAAATAAATACATAAAATAAATAAATAAAAAATGTACCTGATATTTTCTTATATGCAGAACATCACTGCTCATATTCTAGCAAACAAATGTCTTCCCTATGTAATGTATTCAGCACATACAACCTCAGGCAGTGCCAATATCACACTAGATATCCAAAAAACAAGTAAATTCCTTAAGCAATAGAAATTACACACAGAAGATTACAGAACCTTAGAACCAAATGAAATGACCCTATTGTGCACTAGTTTCCCTGCTTAAGGAGTTATCAAACGCAGCCTCTATATGGTGGTGCTTCATTTTCTTTTCTAGGGAAATGAACACAAACTAAATACATTTACGGCCCCACTAACTACTTAAAATAAGCACAACAATCCGATTATTTTACCAAAAGTATCTACAACTATTTCCAAGATCAATAAAGAATTAATAAAGAAACTGATCTACTTAAAAAGTACAGACTAATTAATATTCCAAAATGAGCATGCTGATCGGACAGTCCATCAACTGTGCACATTTTAGATACACTGAATAAATAATTAAAAAAGAAAAATGTGACACATCTAATATAAAACAATCTAAACCTATGATAAAATTTTTCAAACTTGTTGTGTAATACTCATAAAAAATCACAAAACCAACCAATACATCATTGTGTAAAGAGCACAACCATCCACAAGCCTTCTTACCTCAAAAATGCTCCATACTCAAAAACTAACCACCAATAACAAATAGTAAAGAAAGAAAGTAAAATGAAGAAAACATGGAATTAAACTTTGATCTAATAACTGACAGTAAACAACAAGAAAGATTTTACAGCATACCAGAGATAATAAATCATCCTTGAACAAGCAAGAAAGTACTGCAAGAGCAAGAACAGAAAATATAACAAGATAACAAATCCTGGAGAAAACAGGACAATATGACTACCCATACACTTCTAAAACCAAAAGAAAAATTTCAAACTAATAAAAATTAAGAAGCCAACAAAAGACATGCAGAAACACCACATGAAGAAATAGAAATACTAGAATTAAAAAAGGAAGAAACAAGTACAAGAAAACAAACTGGGCTATAAACATATTTCAAAACTATCAAACACAAAAAAAACTATAGCATAGACTCGCACACTATTACACCAGAGAACTGCTAAGAGAATGCAATGCTACAGTACGAAACACAAATGGAAAAGAATATAAGAGCATCTGTAACCATACGTGTAGGACTCAACAGATATATAAACAACCCACCATTAAGCAGAAAAATTAACATAATTACAGGTGCATGTCTGACAAATGCTAATAATGCAGTTAAATCAGTAATTAAAAAATATAGAATAAAATAAAAAGATACAAAAGAACACCACATCCCACTAACAATACAAGAAATAATACAACCGAGAAACAGCCAAGTTTTCCCCAAATATGACAGATGGACTCGTCCAAAATGTCTAGGTTTGATATCCAACTACACTTCACAAGACTTAGAAATGAAGAAGTATGATACCTCACACAAGACAGTTTCACAATAAAACATGAAGAGCACACCAAAAATCATGCAGAACATTATGACCTCACAAAACAATTACTTAGAGGATTCATGCTTGAAAACCCTACAGACTCATTATGTCCTATAAAAAGTTTCAAAAAATTACCTTAAAAAATGCCACCTATTACAACAGCACTGTTTTTCCACCCAAAGACACTTCCACAGATATACTAGACAAAATGGAAATGTGGTATACAACACATCTGATGGAAATAAACCACCTTTCAAAAATGCTAAGAGAAATTTGCAAACTAGCAAATCTACCAAAAATATATACAAACCACTCCTTAAGAGCAACAGCAGTAACCTTACTTTCACAATCAGGAATGGAAGCATGACAAATAATGAGCACAACAGGGTGTGAAAGTGAAACGTCACTCCAATCCTATTACCAGTCATCGCTAGATAAATGCAGAACATGGGGAAAATAATGTCTGGAACACAACAACAAACACCAAAAATCCAATAAATGAAAATAATATTAATAAGAAAACAGACAACGAACCAAAACAAAAAATTAAACCACAGAAAACAATAATACATTATGGAACAATAAATATCTACAAACCCAATAAAATAAGTAAGTAAATTTATGCTTATACATAACTTAAAACTTAAAAAAATAAACCCTGGGATTCAGTAAACTTCATGTAGGCTTTGCCCGAAGCTTACATGGAGTTTACATGCGTGTGCAGTGATTCTCAGGAGGAAATGTCCCCTGCAAGCCCATATGAATTACCTTTGCAGTTTTATTACAACTTTCAGTGTTGATGCAGGGGACATTTCCTCCATCATAAAGAAAAATTGGACTATTTTACGATTAGACATGCAAGGTAACTCATGTTTTGAGATTACACCCAATTTGGTGTTTATGAGGGGGTTGAATCTGAAGTGCATTCTACAGATGAAATCGAACCATGTCCCAGTCAGGGGGATGTACAAATGCAGTATGTGTAAATACTGTAGGTTTATTAAAGCAGGGACCTTTTTTAGTATTGGGGAGACCAAATACCCCATCAGGGGTAGATTTAACTGTACCAGTTCACATGTGGTATATTTGGCTAGGTGCTCTTCATGCCCGGTGTTTTATATAGGAAAAACTGACAGGAAACTTCAGGAACGCCTTTATGAACACCTTTATGCCATCAAAAAAGAGAAGATGGAGAACGCGCTTGCCAGGCATGTTAAGGAATACCCGGGTCATGAATTTACTTTTTCAGTCATTGATGATCAGGTAGTTCCTTCCAATAGGGGGGGGGGTCCAGATACGTTACTTTTAGAAGAAAAGGAATTAATTTGGCAGCTAAAACTAGAAGCTTATCATTATCCAGGCTTAAATGGAATGTTATCCATTTCTTGTATTTTAAAATTAAGAAGTTTGGTTAGGTAATTTTATTGTATTTATTTTTGTAGATTGCATCCATTTTAATTTCTTCATCTATTTTTTATCTATTTCAGCATGACTTACAAAAGTATGGATATTCCTTTTACTGCTTGTTCAGTAAGGTTGAGTCCTCAGGGAAGGGTTTGAGCAGGTGTTGTGAATGTATTGGCTTAACTGCAAAGTAGTCATGTGATTTATGAGCTTTTTATTAAGGTGTAAGCTGGAATGTGTTGTTTGTTTTTCTAATGAAGTTGGTGTGGGACACTGACAAAAAGCCTATTATTGTTGAGCTTAAAATAAAATTTTAACTTGCAGTTTATCAGCATCACTGTGTCTGGAATTGGCACATCTGCTGAGGTTTATCGTCTTGCCGGCTTCCTTTTTCAAGTTTGGCTTGTTTTGCGGCATTTCAGTTTTTAAAGCAACAGAGTTGACAAATAAATGCAGACATGTGTCTTTTCTTCTGCAAAGTGGAAATCCTTGCAAATTACATCAACAACAGTCCCACTATGCTGAAGCCCAATGATGCAAGCACTGGGAGTACACATACATAGCAATCTGAACTTTGACCACCACGTGTCCACAATGGTGTTGAAAGCTTATGTTGTGCACATCACAAGTCATGCTATCATTTTTGGATCTGAGGATTATATTACAGCACTGTACTCAAACCTCATCAGAACACCAATATAGAGTAGAATGCTCTCTTCTGGATGTACCTCACCAGACACATGCAGCAGCTAGAGAGACCGCAGGAGTTTCTCACCAAGAAAACACCGAGCCTACAAACCATGTCATGATGCATATGGATAGACCAAAAGCCATGTCACTGTAATCTGCATCGTATAGGATGATGTGACTTATGCCTGGTTTCCAGGCAAGTCTCTGACCCTGCCTGGTGGGAATAGTACACATCCACAAATCAGATATAACCGATGACTTCAACAGTGTCTGTTGAGGAGAATATGGCAAGAACAGTGTCCCACATGCTGGTGTAAAAGGCTTTCCGTAATATCAAGCAAGTGCACACACACACACACACACACACACACACACACACACACACACACACACACACACACACACACACACACACACACACATGCACACAGACACCAGTTGACTGCCGTGAGAATGGAATCCCTACCTTTCTAAGTACACAGACTACAGAACTCAGTAATTTACGCAAGCTCCAGTGCACAAGTCTGACTTTTACAAGGCTGTAGGCCAACTTTTAGTGACTGACATCAGAACTGGATGCAGAAGAGAAGATTATGGGAGGCCTGCATATGTTCCTAGCTTCATAGGTTCCTAGAAGGTTACTAGGCTAATGTCCTTAGGGCCTTTACAAGCCTAGCCATGTAAAAACCTAAGTACCCTTATTGAGCATAGTTAGATGCTCATTATTGGCAGAGCTATTTTGTCCATGAGGGACATTGATAGGTGCCCCCCCAGTTGTTAAATTTGCGCTTGAATAGGGTCATTGAGGAGCACTACTTCACATGCAATGGGAGCCTAATATAGAGTATCAGCAATCGCTGGGAGATATAGCTGATGCCTGAATTGGGGATTGTTTGAAAGTGCTTAGCTAACTTAAGATAGGAGTTATCTCTTGTTTTCCCTCATCCAGGGCTTTGGGGACATAATCAAAGAAGTACACTTGGTTTAATAAGCAATATTTACCCTTGACAAAACAAATGTGGGTTGGGTCAAGAGTGTTAAAGGTCACCTATGTCCCTGTGTATAAGGTCCATGATGAATCTTTCCATAGCCTTGCAGATAAGGCTGGTTAGGCTTATGCATCTATAGTTCCCAGGGTCAGTTGATGGATGTGTAGGTATGTTAAACTGTGAAGAGTGTTCTAGTTCTGCATGTTGCCAGATTGACGTCCATTGCATATCATACAATATTTGATATTAATTTATGTAGTGTAGTTGATATATTTGTGAAGAAGTACTGGAAACACTAGGGTTGCAGTGCATGGGGGAGGCAACACATGGCTACATTGTAAATATGTGACATATTGTTCATTTTGCCAAGTTTCCACATGTAGTTTCATTTCATAAAGAGTAAATGGACAGTAAACACCAGTAATACATGCAAAATTAGGCTATGCATAGCGCAGTGACAAGCAGCAGGTTTGCGCTACAGTTAGCAAAGTATTTGCACACGCAAGATACACATTTCAATTATTTTCCCTGTTTGCCCATAATTAAGCAGTGTGCAAAAGCAATTCATATTGTTAAAAGTCTAACAATTACTACTGAGTGTATGAAACACACCTGATGCTTGGTTGACTCTGTGGTAGCAGGTGTAAATGCATTGATACATTTCTTTGCTCAGCCCAGATGATAGTGGGTTCGAATCCAGGTATATTTAATACTTTCAAATAAACATTGATAATGCAATGACATAATTTCTTTATAGCACATGTGCTGCTTTGTGTTGGCATAGGACAGTGGATTTAAGCGGCATTGCAAGGAGGTAACCACAGCAATGTAGAGCTGCTCACTGTTGCTTGGTATTGGTGCATGATGTCAAACTCCACACAAGTTAAGTCATTAAGTGAGAACCTGACAACATTTCAAGCCCCTATAAACCCTTAGAACATGTCTACCTATGCAGAACTGTTCATAGAAACCCTGTACAAGCATGTTACTAGCTGTATAGAGGCAGCTATAGCCCCAGGAAGAAGTACAGAACTAACTCAAAAAACAAGCCACCCTGGTGGAATCACAAAATCAATCAGATATATAACAGGAGGAAGAAAATCATGGCAAAAAATAGGAGGTGCAGCACCCAGCAGGATAAAAGCACTCTCATTAAACTAAAAAAGCAACTCAGAGAACAAATACAGTCTAGCAAAACCAATTTTGAGGTAAGTTTGGCCTCCCAGGCCAAGGACAAACACAAAGCATTCTTTAGCTATGTCCGCAACCTCAAAGACAATACACAATTCTGTGCAGAGCTCATTGGAAATGGAGCCACCTATACTGAGTCAGACGATATAGCAAACCTCCTGGCTGATACATTCAGCTCCAGCTTTACTCCTCTCTCCCTCTCAACCTTCCCTCAGGAAATATCATCAAATATAACTCTCCCTACTCTCAGTAAGGAACAGGTCCTTAATGCTCTCTCTAAGACCAAGAACACTGCATCAATGTTCCCAGGTAATATCCCAGGATGCCTTCTAAATAGCACAAAACATAAACTATCAGGGCCTCTGGAATTACAATTTAACTGCAGCCTCCAAACAGGCTTCATGCCTGATGAATGGAGAAAGGCAACAGTCATCCTGCTGCAAAAAGGGGGGGGGGTCATCTGCAGACCCTGGAAGCTACATACCCTTATGTCTCACTAGTCTTGTATGTAAAGCCATGGAAAGAATTATTATGTAGATGATCAACAGAGATATAGTAAACCTCCAGACACTGGACCCAACCCAGTTTGGTTTCATCAAGGGCAGATAATGCCTACTCAACTTGATGGGTTTCCTTGAGAAGGTCACCAAAGCAATAGATGAGGGCAAAATAGTTCACACTACCTACCTTGACCTGGCCAAGGCATTTGACACAATACCCCACTCGGGCATTGTTGAGAAACTTAAGAGGTTAGGTACAAACCCATATGTCACCTGGTGGATAGCCAACTGGCTCACAGACAGGACCCATGAAGTTAGAATTGGGAAGTCCACCTCTACAAAGAGGCCAGTCACAAGTGGAGTTCCTCAGGGATCAGAGCTTGGACCGCTCCTTTTTGGCATTTACTTCTCAAAAGTCAAGGCTAATGTCAGTGGTCTCTGGCTGACTAAATTTACAGATGATTGCAAATTAGGAGCTGTCATTGAATCTCACACTGACACAAATGTTCTCCAGGAGGGGCTGACACAGACAAACAACTGGTGTCAGAGTCATGAACTAAAACTAAATGCCAAGAAATGCATAATAGTATGCTTTGGGAAGTCATCCATCCCTGGAAAGTTTCATATTGACAACACACCCCTTACAGGTGACCCAGTAGTCAAGGACTTAGGGGCACACATAGATAGTAATCTAACCTTTGATCATCGTGTGTCTACAGTGGTGAGAAAATCATTCTATGTTGTGCAACTTTAAAGCAAAGGTATGGCATCTAAGTCCAAGGAAGTCATTGTTCCACTGTATTCAGCATTCATCAAACCTATCATTGAGTACAATGCCCCCTTTGATATGTACCTAACCAGGCATATCCAGCAACTGAAACGTCCACAGAGGTTCCTCACTAAATGAATACAGGACATAAGTAATATGTCCTATGCAGACTGCCTCAAGGCCCTATCCCTGTATTTTGTCTCCTACATGTTCTTGAGGGGAGATCTATGCCTGGCATGCAGGGCATTGTCAGACCCTAATCTGATGGACCTCCTACATATCCACAAAACAAGCAGTACCAGAATTACCCACTCTAAAGACCTAACCCTTGCGTGTGATATAAATAGGACCTGCTGGAGAGATAGGTATGTACCCCAGAGATTGCCCCGTCTATAGAACAGGCTCCTCATCCATGTGAAACAGAGTTCCCCCCTAATCCAATTCAAGTGCAACTTGGATAATTAGATGGGAAAGTAGAAATTCATCCCTGGTTTGGTACCTATGTCTCTGATACAAACAGGTCACCTGTAAATGGTTCATCTCCCAGGCTCATGCTTACACTTATCAAGGGTATCAGAACTTGTCAGAGATATGGGATGCATGGCTAGGCTTAAAAAGGTCCTTGTGGTCATTAGCATAGTAAACACTTATGAACCTATGAACCTATGAACAAACATAGGGATCAAAAAGTGAAGGGATCCATACATTTTTCTGGTACTTATGTGTGCTATGTGTGATTCTATTTTTTGACCAGGTTATAGGTGTTAAAATGAGGCAGATAGGAAAGTGGTGAAATGGGGAGCAAGCAGGTGGAAGGACAAAGGGAAAGCAATACTGTAATTTGCAAGAGGGAGGTAGGAATAAACCATAGCTATCCATTTCTTCAGCAGTAAAACCTGATAATGTATGCAGAATATTAGCTGAATTTGGACTGTCACCTCCAGAGAGAGGGGTCACAACAAAGTAATCATGTTGCATATCCAGTTGGACCAAATCAAGTTATCAGGATGACATGTGTGTGAAACAGAGAGCTATGTATGGGTGATATTTTTTGTAGGACAGGTGCCCAATTTATTTTTAATTCAGTAAGAGAGGAATGCTGGGTAAGGGAAGTAGGTATAGTTAGGTCAGGTAAGTTGGGTAGGTGAGGAAGCAAATGCAAACAAACAAGACAAACAAGACAAGAGACAGGGATGGTGGGGGACAAGAAAGGTTGGGAGACACCATGATTGGGATGAGGGAAGGGACAACCCAGGCTTATGCCCATCAAACTTGGAGACAGAATCAAGTCCTCACTCACTGGACTGTCATCACCGTCCCCTTACTTCACTGGTGGCTGAAGTGCTTAATGTCTTCTCCTCCTGCAGACCACGAGGGACAGCAAAATCTCCATCTAGTGTAGGTATACACCAGTGGTGTTGTGCATGATCCTTATGCACCAACCCTAACATCTCCTGGCAGGTGATGAAATACCCACCTCTGCAAGTACTCCTGCAGGGTACCACTGCACCAGCTGCCAAGCCAATGCTAACTGAAGGTGCAGGTTGCGCAGGGCCAGCAGAGGCAGTGCTGCCAGGTTGGGTCTCAGATGTGCTGGACATTGGTACAAGAGCCAGTGGAGCAGAGGCAGGCTGATCCACTGGGGCTGGCCTACCTAACTGTGCTGTGCAGCCTTTAGTGATGTAGTACAGATGGATGACATGGAGACATTTTGAGGACACATAATATAAAATTAAAAAGAGATAAGAGTTGGGGTGAGAGAAAAAGAGATAAAATTAGTACCATCATATGTGACTTACAGTGCATTAACAGTAGTATACAACTATTTTATCTGCAGTATTACATTTAAGTATACACCTTAACATATACACACTATAACTACAGATTGTTAAAAGTAATATTTGAAATGTGCATATATTGCACATATGCATGTTCCAGTTATGCAGACTACAGTTAACAGCAGGGCATTTATGCCACTTGTACAGAGTCTAATTTAATGTAAATATTTATTAATGAAATTAAGTACTGTATATTTGTTACTCATGACATCTGAACCCAGCACCTGTGACTACAGTCTTATACTGGACTCCTAAAGTTGATTTGTGCTACAGACTAATGCATGCATACTTCTGTTACAGTTAGGATATGCATGCTCAATTTGCTACAACTGTATAAAAACCCAAAAATCTATTTTAACTTTTAAAGCTACAATAATACTTCTCTTGTGCTGCATACATATCACTTGCTTCCCTCAGTCTCTCCAATTGAGCAACAAACCACCTTTGGAACAGACTCCTGCTTCATGTCAAGCAGAGCATTTCATTGTCTCTCTTCAAATGCAATCTGGACGATTGGATGGGTAACCATAATTTAATCCCAGGGGTTCTACCTATGTCCCTCTTGGACAGGGGTGATAGATGCTGATCGTGGAAATAAGGGTAAAACTTGGCTAGGCTTATAAGGGCACTAGGGTCATTAGGCTAGTGTCCTCCTATGATCCTATGATCCTATGATCCTATGAACCTGTCTGTTGAACTCTATGTTGGTGTTAGCTGGGGAAAGAACAGAAAAGAACAGAAAAGCATTATGCATACCAGTCTTGATGATATTTAGCTTTCTGACTATTACAATTTTTTTTCTTATTCTCATACTTGCACAGCTGTGGGATGTCCACAGTCTCAAATTCATTCAACCAACAATTGAGAGTATCCTTTTTGCATCTATGTAAGACATTAAAATGATGCCTGCACTGTTCTTTAGTGTGCAGGATGCCAGTTCCACTGGATACAGCATGAGCTAAACTACGCCATGCCTCAGACCTGTACTGGGAGCCAGAATATTCCCCCTGCAGAAGCCTTTGGCTGTGGTGCTTTACCAGGAGTTCAACAAATATTCTGGACTCCAGGACATCCCACATATGTACCCAAAACTTGGCAGCTTCCCCACTAACTCTACCCATGTCTAACACCCAACCTACAACAATGGAAAAAGATGCTTTTCCAGCAATTCCAGTTATCGCATTTATTGGTAGTGAGCAAACCCAAGCAACAATGTCAACCAAGTTTGGGCAATGTTAAGAGGAGCACAGCAGTGCCAAGTAGGGAGGACATAAATACTTAAAATTAGAAGGTTAATCTTACACTTGGCTTTAGTTTGAGGGGAGTCTGGTGATGTAGCTTGGAAATATATGATGGAAATTGGGATGTAACTGTTAGGTGAGTCAAGTTTCCAGACATGCACTAGGGTCATAAATGTCATGACCTGATACATTTGTTTTTGGCTTTATACATTGGTAGAATTGATTTTTAAAGTGTGGGATTCAAACCTTGGCATAATGGGCAAAACATTTCTTCCTCAGCATTGATCTTCCATCTTTGCCACAGAAAAAGTGCTGCTCAGACATAGTCAGGAATCATGCATAAATGCAGGTGACAGTTTGAGGTGTTACACATGTATGTGTATGACCTGACAAGGTTCTAGTATATAGATCAAGTTGTGTTTGTATGCTATGTAATTGTGAAGGGCATGCCAGTCAAGATAGCAGATTTATACTTATAGAAATATACCAAACAGTAAACTCTCAGTCATACATCTGAGAACACAATAAGGGTGTTTTATTCCCTCATACATGTAATTCATATAATGTCCACTATATAAAGTGTTATAAGTGAGACTGAATATAATGGGAAGTAGAACAACAGTAAGGCTCTATGGAATATCTTGTATTAGAACCAAAGACCATGTGTATAACAGTCTTACCCTTACACTGCTGCCACAAAAATGTTGAAATAACACATCTATTTTTCAGTCCATTGCTATAAACTGCACTTTCACAACACTAAAAATAGTTTTCACACCCTATACTAGAACCCAGGACCATCTGTACTCTTGCCCTACACTTACACCTGCTGCCACAGGACTAGTTACATGATATTTCCATAATTTCCTACGTATTCTTACGTTCTCTGTGTTAACTGCCATGCAATGCCACTTAGTGTGTTTATGCGGTGCCCAACAGAATTAATTGAATGTTTTAATTTTCAATTATTAGCTGTCTGAGTCCTGTTTGCAGTTGTTGGAGAACTTTGCAAAACCACACAATGCTGCTAACCGAAGTTGCACGAAGGAATGGAAACATTTAACAATGTATTTTTTTTTACCTTTGCCCTTTTACAGATGCCCTGTTTGAAGGTGTTCTGTCTGCTTCTGGGTGGGTCACTAGTCCAGGTTTGTGCACTGCTAACCTTCATGCAAAAAAACATGAACACAGCCACACTTGACATTCATTTTTTTTTCCTTTTCTCTTGTTTGCATTAAGCCATGCACTGCGCAAACACTGACCAAAAATAAAATAAAAATGTTAGTTCACATGAAATATTTGTATATAGGTCTAGAGCAGCAGGGAACTGAAATAATTCTTTATACAACCAACTGCAACATCATCTAGAGTACTATAAAAACATATAACAATTATTTGTACACAAATTAAATTTAGATGTTGTACATTGAGTGATCACACAACCATTTTTGGGTATTGCTTGCAAATATGCAGCTCTGTCTTACCTCTCTGTGTTTGTTGCTCATTCACGTCTTATGTGACCAGTAATCTCAGACATGCAGTCTGTAAGCCATTCTATATCATTGTCCTTAAAATGTGTGAGGATATTGGATGTTAATGAGCAGAACCCGTGAATTGTGTGCTGCTTACTTACATTTTCAACCTTGACAAAATTACATCTAACTCTTTGTAAGTCTAACCTGATACACCCACTAGATGTAGGGTAGTCTGCATTGCTGTTGCGTTTTCCTTCTCCCTGTCAGTAATCATTCACAGTTGCAATCCATTAAAAACAAACAGTGAGGGAGTGTCTGCACTATGTCTACTTCAGCTACACAGCACCAAATATTTGGGATTCAGCAATTCTAATGAATTCATACCTCATTTGCATCTTCAATATACTGAAAGCCCTGAATCTACACCATAAAAAGAAAACCATGTAGCTAGGAAACCTGAAGGTGAGGAGACTTGTTTATGTGGGAAACACAGAAAAGAGGCTATTACTTTGGGATATATCTGCACAACAGATTACTGAACTTGAGAAGGTATGTTTGCATTTTTCTGCTATATACTGCCATATACTGAAATGTCATTAAGGACAATCTGTTCAATAACACACACACACACATTTTTATTAGCAAATTCTACACTTTTATCTGCATGCATTAGTTAGAAGTGCACTCATGGCATCGACAGATTTGTCAGGGCATTTCACAGATATACATGATTGGCAATACCCTAAAATGGAATGTTCTGTGTTAAATCTGGAGACATGTTTCAGGGACATTTCATCTGATAGCAGTTTTAGAATTTCAATGATTGTTAGCAAAATGTGTCATTTTCCTGTTCTTTTGGGGTTTGGAGATCAAAGCTGCATGTTTGTTATGTCACAAACAAGGATGTTATTTTTTTACTCTCCCTTTTTTGAATCCAGCCTGTTGTTCATATTTCACATCTCTAGACTGTTTTGTGTTTCTCCAAATCTCCCACCTTTTACCTGCTTACACTACCAAGTAACAAAATACAAGGATATGCCAGTTATGCATATTATTGCACAATATAATGCAAGTTCAACACTTACCTTGTAAATCCAGCAGTTTCAATAGTTTTAGTTCAGGGCTGACTCTGTCTGATGCAAGCAGTACACACCCATTGCATGGGTAGGTAAATGTTTTGAGTATAGTCTGGCATCAATGATACCATATGTATGTGCATAGGAGGAACCTTTTAGGCCCTTAGGTGGTGAGTGAGTGTGCTATAAGTTGTCTCTTAACACATGCAAGGGCTTATTGAGCATGCCTACATTGGCCTATACCCACAGCAGCTGCTGGTTCCCCATCTGACTCTTCACCTATGTGTAGTTGTGGTGACTTTGCTATTGGTGGTGGGATGTGTGCACCTTCCCCTTGTTGATCCTGTTCAGGCTGTTTTCTCAGGATGATGTTGTATAGCATGGCACATACCATGAACATTTCAGTACATGTACATGAATTGTATTGCAGGGTTCCCCTCAGATGTATCTAGGCACCAGAACTGTGACTTCAGCAGCCCAAACACACACACTCTATAATATTTCTGGTTTTAATGTGTGCATCATTATGGTGTTCTTCAGCAAGTGTGTGTGTATTTTTGATGTGTGTCATCAGCCATGGTTCCAGTGCAAAACCTGTATCCCCCAGTAAATGATCCTGTGGGATATCCCCCCTAGTGAACATCTGATATAGCTGGAAGGTATGTCAGATATGTGAGTTGTGGTAATTGCCTGGATTGCCAGCACACATGTTCAAGATGATTCCCTTGGCATTACATACAACGTGGCAATTAATAGACTGGAAGCTCTTTCTATTAATGTAGAGCCTTCTCTGTTCCCCAGGTGGTGCCTTAATTTCTACATGTGTGCAATATATGGCACCAAGTACTTCAGGGTAGTATGCTACAGGGTAGAGCTCCTACATATTTCTGGCCCTATCCTCAGGACTATGGGGAAAACATATGTGGTCACTAGCATATTGGAGCACAGCATTTAGGAATTGATGGAGGATCCTGGATGCTGATGCCTGTGACACCCTCAGTATATCCCCATTGGTCTCTGAAAGGTACCTGTAGTTAAAATTCTAAGTCCTACACATACCTTTGTCTCCATTGGGATGGATTTCCCTCAGTTTGCCCTTGCTCTGAGTTGAGGATGACAGAGGTTACAGACTTCGTGTAGTGTGTCTCTATCCACCCTGTAGCATTGTACAATTTCCACATCAAGTAGATTGTGATAAGTTACCTAGTGTCTGAAAACTCTTCTCCTTTTTGGTCTTGGTCTATTAGCAGCGGCAACAGCAACATATACTTCAGCCTGTTACACATGCACATGAATTAAAGCAACAGCAGCCCCTAGCATTGTTTCTGCATAGACTCCTTTTCATGTCTGTATTCCAATAGGGTTTGGAATTCACAGGAAAGCCAGCACTGAGTCTACACGGTTGCTTTATAGCTTGTTGAATAGCTCCTCCATCTTGGATTGGTTGATTAGCATACAATTCAGCTGCATATGCTAAAATTTGCATGCCATGGTGTTAACTTGTTTGTGTGGCTATGCTTAGCTCTCATACCATGTAGAGCTGCTTGTTGAATCCAAAACAGTGTGTTACCATATCAATGGACCATGTAGGCTTTATTGAATATTGCTGAAAATGTATACATAGCTAAATATAAACACAATATCTCATTACAGTTACTACACAAAGAAGAACTCAAGCCAAGATCTGAATATAGACAATAAATACATCAGAAACAGTATATAAATGTAAAAGAAACTAGAATTGTGGGCAAATCCAGCATTATCTACACCCAGTCATGGGTTATTTCTATATTAAATCACATATTTAGTTAACCTATCTTTACATTTTATATGACTTAAGTGCAGCTCAGATGTCTATGCATTCTGACTCAGAAAAGAGGAGGATACTTATTCTCAGACATCATAACAACATCATTCTTTGGAAGCATAATAGTGCTTTATGTAGTGACTTGCAAACCTTCTTTGGAGTAGTTTGTGGCTAATTTCAACATAAACAAATATGCCATGAATTTATTCATAGAACTTGTCACAGCAACAACCAAAATGTCTTTCTCTAGTTGAGTATATCTTGTTGGTGAATCAGTCAGGGCTCTGGAAACATAAGTAATAGCCGAACCTATTGCAGCAGTACTGCTTCAAAACCTGATTGACAAGCAGCAATCTGTAATACAGCTGGCTTCTTCACATTGTCAAATCAACATCCAAGTGTTCTTTCTCTAGTTGAGAATATCTTATGAGTTAATCAGTCAGGGTTCTGGAACCATAAGAAATAAACTGACCACATCACAAAAGTACTGCTTTAATACTTGACTGACTACCAGCAATTTGTAATACAGCTGGCTTCTTCACATCATGTATGTTGGATATGTATGGATATGTAATGTTGGAGAGTTATTATAAGCTTCTTTTACATTAATTAACATTATTTTTTTTGCATTTGTTTCCAGTACCATAGAATGTCCTTCTATAGCAACTCTCTCAGTGGCATGGATACATCTGTGAAATTAGGTAAAAACTTTTATAAGTATTTATGCCATCCAGGAAGCATAACAGTGAATGTCTGTCTAAGGTTATGCCATAAGAATAATTGTTTTCACTTTTTTAGGGGGTGGGATAAATACCTTGACTAGTCATAACAAGTCACATGTACTTGATACTTTTCACATAGAACTGATACTTATTTGTATTCAGTTTGGAGTTATATTGCCTAAGACAGTCTTCCCAGTCCTAGATAATGCTGTTCTTTGAGCTCACAAAACATAATACATTATCAATGATGATCAAAACAGCATCCAAACCTCAGACAATCTATGCCTCAGCCCTCTGAAACATCTCTGGGGCCAACTAAATTCCAAATTGCATTCTTGGCACTCTGAATATACCAAGTTGGGTGTTAAATGCCATCTCCAAAAATGTCTTCTACCCTTCTATCCCCTTTTGCATGTTTTGGAAAAATGATTAAATATCTGGGTCAATTTTGATTTCTGGGAAGCCTTGATTAGTACCAAGCACTGAAAATACTTAACTCTAGGCATCATGGAAATAACTTGTTCAACTGCCTTTAGGGGCAGTGTACTATTAGGACTGATTTAGTCTGATTTAGTCTGATTTTGTCTGATTTAGCATCTGTCACTATATATTTTGTCCACTGAATAGGCCAGTTTTTTTTAAATTACATCCATTTCTAACACTAATATTAATTATTTTTCAATATTCTGTCCCAGAGCTACATGAGCCTTTTGTGGTGATAGAATAACTGATATAACTTCTGAATTTCTTTTTATACTGTGCTGACCTGCAGTATGATAAAGTTCCATCAATTACTCCATATCATGCCCAATATATATAAACTCAGTGTTTATGTTTTTCTTTGTATTAACTTGTTCAGAGTCACTACACACTGAATTCTGCTTGTTTTTTAATGTAATGTACAGCATTAATCTGCTAACCACCTGCTTCACAAATCTTTGAATTAGTGCCTTTATGAATCTACTGCACTATGTCCATTGCAGCATAATGTGTATTACTTTAATCTTGCCTAATTTATCACAGTTTTGCCCACAATATTAAGTTGTTGTATTGGCACAATGTGAATTAAAAATATATTTTGTTTTGTTTTTATATAAAAACAGTTTCTGTCTAAGTCAGTGGTGTCAAATTTATGGCATTGCAACCCCAAGTCTCTGAATACACTCTCAGGCTGTTACATTTTGTCCCACCATCAATCATAAATGCAAGAATTGCTATTTGTAATCTGCTTCACATTCCAGTGAACTTTGCCCTTCAGGCCCTTGTGAAGAAACAACATGCACAACTCAAGCATTAAATGTATTCACAAACAGCATAATTTCAGAGCTAGTATTATTTGTATGAGCAACTGAGGAATCAACAGTTATATTTGCATCAGTCACTTCCAAAGTTTTATTCTGACCTTCTGTCCTCCTTTGCATGTTTTAGAAAACTGATTAAATTGCCAAAAAGTTCTAACCGCATCATCATGGTCAACATACTAGACCTTTTTGCTGCCATAAGGTGGAAAATATTCATATTATATTGTACCCCAGCATGTTTTCTTATTTTTAACATACTTTTTCTTAATTTTAATTTTACACAAGTCTAGATTCTCAACAATCTCCTTCATTTGATTCCTAGTTAACTCTGCTGCAGTTCTGCTCAGCTTTCTCCAGAATTAACCATTTAACAGAAGTTTGATTCTTAATTTATCATTTTCTTTGTGACAGATAATTTTTTTCTTTCAGCAATTGCTCATGCAGCTGTCCAGAGACTCACCATCTTTAGCTCTGTGTCTCAGTTCTGTCCCATAATCATTAATATACTCTTGTGGCCCTTGATGTCTAGTGAAACATAAATGATGATTCTGTGGCAAGTTCTTTTAGGCTCACAATATTACAAAAACCTGTACTTAATGACAACTCAGTCAGTTTGCTCATCATTGATCAATAAGATTAAAAATTATCTGTATCAAGATAAAGAAAAGTAGCAACTTCCACCTTTCTCCTTTTATCTGCTATGCCAAAACAATATAGTAATAATCAGATTTCTTTTTAATAAACTTTTTTATTTCTTTGCATCAAAAGTAAAATAAAATGAAGTAAAATGTTGAAGTTAAGAAACACGTGGCTAATACCAAACAGTAATATGCAAAAGTAATCAGCTGAAACAATCATTTCAAACTACCAAACACATTGTCGTAGCCAAATCAGAAATAGAGGTTACCTGCAAATCTAACAGCTATAGTTCTAAAACATATGGACTAGTTCTTCAACTGAATCTTTTCCACACAAAAACATTTGGGAGATAACAGCTTATATATAGTAACTAGTTTGTGGGGAGTCATCCAGGCATTGCATAGTAAAATCATACAACAGCATAAATTGCTGATGTATACATTTTGAAAAGACTAAAGATCTATACATAATTTTCCAAACTGACAGACAATTAGAGTAAGTATTTTAAGCTCTTTAAAATATAAAGATCAGTAGCAAGAAATATGCATTTCTGAATAAACGAGTTTAAGACAGATATGCAAGGGAAACTAAGAATGCATTTTTGGGTGATAATATAGCCAACAGGAGATCATATTAAAACTTTGGAATGTTGTATATTATTAACTTTTGAGTTTTTCACTACTACTGTCTTAATTAGACTGAGTTATTAAAATGAGGTTTTGCAAATATCCCAATAGCCCCATGGGACTTAGCTCAGAACTAGATGCAATTCTCAATTATGTGGACAGGCAGAGGTCTTAGATCATAGAAAACACAGTAATACTCAGAGGAGTACTGTTTACAGATATGTTGGGTCTGTCAGAAAATGATTTTAATAGTATCAATTAATTAAACAACTCTAATTTCATTACAAGATTTTGATTGTCTATAACCAAAGTTTAATGAAAGAGGGAAAAAAGTTTAATGAAAGAGGGAAGCTCAGCCAAGTGACCCAAACATTTGTCTAGAAAGGGAACAGATCTTTGGAATATGCTAATATTACGAATAAGAGGCTTAGTTGTAGAGACTAATAATAGGGTATTATTCTGATTTGTCTTAAAGTGATCTGAGATCATAAACAGTTTCACTGTTCTGGAAAAAGTGTGGATTTGGAAGCCTTAGCCCTTCTTTATTTTTGGAATCTGAGAGATTATTGAAACTAACGACCACACTCCTTGAAGGCTGTTTGTAGCCGAGGCGCTAGAGAACTAAAAAGTTCTTTTGGCTATATGTGGTGTCGTTTGTGTTGAAGCACTTATTTTTGGTGTTGTTTAGCAGATTATTGAAACTAACTTTGATATTATAATTATGCCATAAAATGTCAAGATAAGGTTACTAGTAGCTGGCTAAAAACAGTTGAATGGTATATAGGGAACTGAATGTTCTGCTGTTTTTTTAGGAATGCATGATATTTTAGGATGGAATAAAGAATACACAGAAAATTCTCTCAGTTCTGATGGTTATTTGAGATTAAATTTGTGAAGCTATTTAGAAAGAAAGAAAGAAAAAAATAAAATTTTGATCATGAAGTTAAGATGCAGAGAAGAAAGTAAAACCCCATCCATGTGGTTGATCAGCACAAGTTACATTATGCCTTGATAAAGTTCAAGCTATACATATATATATATATATATATATATATATATATATAAAATATAATATATATATATATATATATATATATATATATATATATATATATATATATATATATATATATATATATATATGTATTTATTTATTTTACATTTGTTTACCGGGAAGGTCCAATTGGATAGAGCTGTCAGTTTTCAGTGGAGGCCTGGGTAGAAAAGCTCCAGAACGATATATATGGGTCTACTTTGTTTTGTTGAATCACATTTCATTGAATCTCATTTCACCCCGACCACTTCGCTGAAAACTCAAATTACTGAAAACTCATTTCACTGAATCTCATTTCACTGAACTGCAGTTAGTATATATATCACTGTGTAGAGTACTGCAAGGCAAGTAAAAGGTATATGCCCTTTTCCCCACTGTAGTGCAATCCTGCATTTAGTATATATAGCTGGGGAGGCACAGCAGTTTGAGTACATATTGTCTTCTGGAGAGAGCTAGTCATTGGTGTTGTAACTATGCATGTCTATTGTTTAAAATGTATTGTTTTGAGGTTTTTGGTAAACTACAATATAAAACAAACAAGGTGGGGGCTACACCCACCACACCCCCAATGTGGTGGGCTTTCCCCCCTGCTAAAACAATGTTTGTTGTTTTTTTTTTTCGTCTATAATCTGCTAATCAACTAGCTGTGTTCAGTCAGTTGCCTTTCGATGATTTCTTAGACATCCTTATATTTATATGTGCACACAATCATATTATGTAACCAAATAATTACAGCTTTACTGAATGGAAATGAAAAGCAGCCATGTATTCACAAAATATGCATTAGCATTCCGCATACAGTCATCCAAACCAACTCACTAAGTCTCATTCCCTCTGGCACAACCCACAATATGCAGACCTTTTCCACAAAATCACAACTGCCTCCCTGTGTATGATGCTTTTAGACACTAAATAGCCTTAAAACCTTTACCAAGTTATAATATCTAGGGAAAAAGAGAATGAGGATACATCTTGACAATTTGACACCAGCACTTAATGTTCTTTGAAGTACACATCTGAATTAGGGATTCTGTATCGTTGTATTTACAATTTTAAGTATATTTACAAATATTTAAATTAACTTACACTATTGCATAGTTAGATTCAGTATAATGAAAATATTACACAGATTTGGTCCTCACAAAATATAAATGAAACAACGAAGTTATGCATTATTCTGATAGCATTTGCAAACTGATTTGGTAATGTCATGTTCTTTAAACGTCTAAAGGTTTCTCAATTTTTTTTGTTCAGCAGACAGGTGATTCCATGTAGGTGGTACAGGTCTAGAGAATGCCCTTTCTACTAAAATAGTTTTGAAGCATGGGTAAACAAAACTGAAACAGTTGTTTTGTGAGTTTCTGAGATACTCATCAGCTCAGTCTACTGAGTACAGAGAGAGCATTTGAGAAGGCCAACCCCCTTAGCTTCTTAATCTTGAACTATCTTCTGTTTCCTCCTTCTCCACTCAAAAAAAAAAAAGTACACTTTATTCAGCTGCCTTTACTGTAATTGTGTTCTTCCTACTTTATCACCCTATTTCTGTGTGTGCTCTTGAGTGTTCAAGTGCTTTTATTCTGCTGTATCTATTACTGCGTGTTAGTAGCCCGATTATATTTATCTGTTATTCTAAGCATCTTAGTTTTGGTTTTAGCACATGTGCTTTAGGCCACTTACATTTAAGGTTTTTGTGGTCTACACTCTTGTGGACAAACCCTTATAAAACCCTCTCTCCGTACAATCGCCAAAGTATTCGTAATACTATGTCTGGACAATCCTCATCAGTTTTCCTGCCAGCCTGGTTGACATGGGCATACTGAGACAGTGTAGCAACTGCCTCATGTTTACTGACAGCCCTCTTCTCCTAGCACATAATTCTACTACTTGCGAGAAATGCATCTACACCAGTAACCAGGAATCCATGCTCTCTTGTGCCACAGTCCTGACAAAGAGGAGATTGCCAACACAAACACCACAGCACTCACATAACATAGCCAAGTACGACACACATCTACCTTTGGAGAGGTCCTCAATAGAAATTTACCTAAACAGCAGAGACCTCCAGAATACACTCACAAACATTCCACACATAACACCAAATACATCACACATAGCAGACGATACACCAGTGTCTCACAAACACAGCCCATAAGGCAAAAAAATAAATCATCACAGCCCATAAGGCATAACAACATCAACATCCAAGTGTTCTTTCTCTAGTTGAGAATATCTTATGAGTTAATCAGTCAGGGTTCTGGAACCATAAGAAATAAACTGACCACATCACAAAAGTACTGCTTTAATACTTGACTGACTACCAGCAATTTGTAATACAGCTGGCTTCTTCACATCATGTATGTTGGATATGTATGGATATGTAATGTTGGAGAGTTATTATAAGCTTCTTTTACATTAATTAACATTATTTTTTTTTTTGCATTTGTTTCCAGTACCATAGAATGTCCTTCTATAGCAACTTTCTCAGTGGCATGGATACATCTGTGAAATTAGGTAAAAACTTTTATAAGTATTTGTACCATCCAGGAAGCATAACAGTGAATGTCTGTCTAAGGTTATGCCATAAGAACAATTGTTTTCACTTTTTTAGGGGGTGGGATAAATACCTTGACTAGTCATAACAAGTCACATGTACTTGATACTTTTCACATAGAACTGATACTTATTTGTATTCAGTTTGGAGTTATATTGCCTAAGACAGTCTTCCCAGGCCTAGATAATGCTGTTCTTTGAACTCACAAAACATAATACATTATCAATGATGATCAAACCAGCATCCAAACCTCAGACAATCTATGCCTCAGCACTCTAAAACATCTCTGGGGCCAACTAAATTCCAAATTGCATTCTTGGCACTCTGAATATCCCAAGTTGGGTGTTAAATGCTATCTCCAAAAATGTCTTCTGACCTTCTATCCCCTTTTGCATGTTTTGGAAAAAATGATTAAATATCTGGGTCAATTTTGATTTCTGGGAAGCCTTGATTAGTACCAAGCACTGAAAATACTTAACTCTAGGCATCATGGAAATAACTTGTTCAACTGCCTTTAGGGGCAGTGTACTATTAGGACTGATTTAGTCTGATTTAGTCTGATTTTGTCTGATTTGGCATCTGTCACCATACATTTTGTCCACTGAATAGGCCAGTTTTTTTTAAATTACATCCATTTCTAACACTAATATTAATTATTTTTCAA
This sequence comes from Protopterus annectens, assembly GCF_019279795.1. Classification (NCBI taxonomy): domain Eukaryota; kingdom Metazoa; phylum Chordata; order Ceratodontiformes; family Protopteridae; genus Protopterus; species Protopterus annectens. Next base: position 387,855,103 of record NC_056726.1, read on the forward strand.
TATTCTGTCCCAGAGCTACATGAGCCTTTTGTGGTGATAGAATAACTGATATAACTTCTGAATTTCTTTTTATACTGTGCTGACCTGCAGTATGATAAAGCCCCATCAATTACTCCATATCATGCCCAATATATATAAACTCAGTGTTTATGTTTTTGTTTGTATTAACTTGTTCAGAGTCACTACACACTGAATTCTGCTTGTTTTTTAATGTAATGTACAGCATTAATCTGCTAACCACCTGCTTCACAAATCTTTGAATTAGTGCCTTTATGAATCTACTGCACTATGTCCATTGCAGCATAATGTGTATTACTTTAATCTTGCCTAATTTATCACAGTTTTGCCCACAATATTAAGTTGTTGTATTGGCTCGACAAGGGGAAGGTCATGGTCAGTTGTCTGTCAGGTGCCAGAATCTACCACATCATGCATGCACCTAAGTCTCTCCACAACAGGTACAAGTATGACTCTGTCATTGTCCATGTTGATGTGAATGACTTGAGACGTACCTCGCTGGATTATATGAAATGAGACATGATTCAGCTCTCAAAGTATGTCCCAGGCAGGTATGACCCTAGCCCTAAACAGCATCCTACCTTCACCAAGAATGTTACCACAATACCAACAAAAATAATTGACTTCAACAATTGGCTTAGTTTCTGGTGTCATTCCAAGGGGATCCAGTATCTCTCTGCCTGGGATGACATCGCTGACAGGCCTCATTGCTTTGCCAAAGATGGCCTCCACCTGTCACCACTGGGATTCCAGATCCTGGCCAAGGCTCTCTCCTCCCCATTGTGTCCTTTTTAGGCAATGTCCCAAAGACAAATCTTCCAACATAAAAGATCTGTGAAAAAACAAATTGAAGGTCATGCTGCTAAATGCTAGGAGCCTTAACCTGAAAATGCACTCACTGGAGGCTGTCCTTGCACTGGAAGATGCCGATGTCTTAGTGGTCATGGAAACCTGGTTCAGGGCTGCAAAGAGCATCCCTGCCTTGCCAGGCTGTACCTGATTCCACACATTCCAACCCCAAAATGAGTTTGGGAAGATGAAGGGAAGTCAGGAAGACTAAGGGTGATGGAGTCTCTATTTTCATTAAGGACAGGCACACCTCCAGACTGGGCTGCCAGCATGATGCACTGGAACTACTCCAGGTGCAACTGACAGTTGGCATGACACCCGTCCAGGTTATAGGCAGCTATAGACCCACCCTCAATGACTCAGGACACCAACTCCTCTTACCTGGATCTACTTGACTCACCAAGGTACCCCCTAACACCCTGATCCTTGGTGACTTCAACTACCCCACCATAGACTGGGTGAACTATTCCTGCACTAAAGCACTCACTCAATGATTCCTTGACTTCATCAGTTCTAATGCACTAGACCAGCTCATCTCATCCCCCACAAGGGGAGATAACATTCTGGACTTGGTTCTCTCCAACATGACTGACCGTTATGTCACTTCCATAATATGCTCTTCCCTGGTGAGATCAGATCATCAGACTACCGCATTCAAAGTTTACCCCCCCCCCCCAAGTCGTAATCAAGCTAAAAAACTTCTCAAAAGTTGACTACAACCTCCTAAGGGAGGGTATCTCTAGCTTCACACCACCGACACCCTTAGAGGATGCAGACAACTATGCTGAACAGTATGCCAATGCAGCATACAAGCACCTGTACAACTGCATGGACTCAGCCATACCCAACAGAATTAAAGCCTGCTCCTCAAAGAAACACATACCTGTTTGGTGGACATCCTCTGTCAACAGGCTTTACAACAAAAGAAGTAGCTGTTGTTCAAGGGTAAAAGGAAACATATTCCAAACTGGAAAAACTCCTTCCTTAGCCTCAACAAGCAAATTAGATCACTAGTGAAAACCTCCAAAGATAATTATGAATCAAAACTAGCCTCCAAAACAAAGGGAAACCACAAAGCCTTCTTTAGTTACATCAGGACCCTCCATGGCAAAGCCCAGGTTTGTTCCGAATTAGTACTTAACAGTATCACTTACACTTCTCCTGTTGACTTAGCCAACCTGCTAGCAGAAAGGTTCTTCACAAACTTCACCCCCTGTCCCCCCAAAGGCTCTTTCGACATCCCCAATACTTGTCCTGAACCTCACATCTCCATAGATCAAGTGTTAAAGGTCCTATCCAAGGCAAAGAACACAGCTTCCATGGGACCTGATAGTATCCCAGGCTGCAGTCTGCACCATCTCCAGCAGGAAAAACTTTGTCATTGAGCACCCTATTCAACCAAAGCCTAAGTATAGGCTTCATTCCAGCAGAGTGGAAAGCTGCCATTGTCATCCCCTTGCACAAAGGTGGTATCACTAATGACCCCGGAAACTATTGCCCCATTAGCTTGACAAGTCTGATCTGTAAAGCCATGGAGCTTATTATTATGGATCTCATAAACAAGGACATAGGCAATTTTGAAGCACTTGACCCCACCCAGTTCAGATTTGTCAAGGGCAGATCTTGCCTTTTGATCCTGGTTGACTTCTTTGAGACTGTCACCAAGGCCCCAGATGAGGGAAAGTCAGTACATACAGCTTACCTTGACTTGGCCAAGGCCTTTGACACAATCCCTCACTCGGGCATCATTGAAAAGCTAACATAACTTGGCATAAATCCATATCTCACCGACAGAACCCTCAAAGTGAAAATAGGCACCTCCACCTCCGATAGCAGAACTGTCACTAGTGGAGATCCCCAGGGATCTATCCTGGGACCCCTACTGTTTGGCATCTACTTCTCAGAGGTCCAAGCAAAGACAAAAGGTCTGTGGCCGACCAAGTTTGGGATGACTGTAAGTTGGATGCTGTCATTGACTCCCCAAATGATGTTAACATACTGCAACAGGGTCTCACAGCAACTAATGACTGTTGCCAAAGTCATAGTCTGAAGTTAATGCAAAAAAAAATGTATCATCATGCCATTCAACAGAAACATGGCCCCTATTGATTACCACATCAACGGCAACCCCCTGAACACCCAACCTGTGGTGAGAAACCTGGGTACTCAGGTTGATAACAATCTCACATTCAACCATCATGTAGTGGCAGTGGTCAGAAATGCCTTTTACTTAGTTCATCTCATAAGTAAGGGTATTGCATCCAGAAAAAAAGAGGTTATTACCTCTCTATACCCCTCCCTCATTAGACCAGTAAGTGAGTATAATGCCCCATTTGGTATGTACCTCTCCAAACACCTGCACCAACTGGAAAGGCCACAGATATATCTCACAAAGAGAATCCATGGCCTCCAACACCTGTCCTATGTGGACAGGCTCAAATCACTATCACTCTACTTGGCATCGTACAGATTGCTCAAAGGTAATCTGTCTCTCACCTCCAAGGCAATTTCAGACCCTGTCCTGCTAGAGATGCTCCATATCCGTAAGTCTAACTCCTCAAGCATTACCTGCTCAAAAGGCCTGAATCTAATAGGCAACATCAACAAAACCTGCTGGAGAGACAGGTTTGTCTCTCAGAGGCTGCCTTGTCTCTGGAATAGACTACCCTTACATGTCAAACAGAGTACCTCACTGACTCTCGTCAAGCACAACCTTGATGAGTGGATGGGAAACTACAAATTTGTCCCAGGGGTTCCACCTGTGTCCCTCATTGACAGGGGCTACAAGTGCTGACTGAGGTTTCATTTTGGGGATAAACTTTTGGCTAGGCTTGTAAGGACCCCACTGCCATTAACCTAGTAACCACCTATGATCCTATCCTATATGTTGCTTTGTCTAAAGAGTTTTCTTTTCAGTGGGGCACAGTAGCCTTGTTTTAGCACCTTGAAAGTAAGAGCAGTTAGTAGAAGTGTAGCCCTGTTGGAAATAGCCAGTTAACCTTTCCATGTAATTTGCACTGATGGGGGTGTCAGCCAGGTGTATAAATCTACAAACTGCACATTAATTATACCTTGAAAAAATAACCCATAATAATAAAGTCAGTAGAACAGCTTCTTCCAGTGTGTGCAAGCTGCGGCTTGTTCACAGCTATATACTTTAAACCATTTTAAAAGAGGATACTTTCAATGGACAAAACATTTTGAATCTGATACAATACTGGATCAGAATCTGATTTTTTTCCATTCTCACTTTTTCAGGTAAATTAGAAGTTATTTTATATTAAAATTATTTTGCTATATTGATTTTTCTGCTGCCAGCATAACTCAAAATGCATAGGCAGCAGTGACATTTCAGAGGTTGCCACTAAAGGTCAGACAGCTCAGTGTACTCCATTAATAACACTAGTAGGTAAAGCCTTATTTGGACCTGAAATTAAGGAAAACATTTATTGAATTGCTTCTTCGAAATTGTTATGTTGGTAGTCCACTTCAAGACCCTAAAAAATAGGTTGTCTTTCTCCGTCTCCATTCTTGTCCCACATCATTTTTTTGCATTTTCATTAATAAACTACCAGTTGACCTCCCTCACCCCTTTCTCTTACTTTATGCTAATGACATGGTTTTATTTCACTCAAACTTAATCTATTCAACCATACAACAACTACAAGCTGACCTCCTTTCACTTATCAAACAGCTTAATAACAAAAAGCTAATGCTGAACACGTCCAAAACTAAAGCAGGGCTGTCTGTTACCTCCCCTAAATGGCAGAAAAACGTATAGTCACTTCTTATCCATCACCATCTTGATACTCCCATTGATGAAGACATCTTATAATACTACCTTGGTGTGTGGCTTGATCCCACAATGAACTTTCACCTTCACCTAGAACAAATATTAACATTAACATTAATATTAATATTAATATTAATCCCCCCCATTTTGGTCCAATACAGTTTCCCCCTTTCTCTCCAGACCAATCAGGAATGCCATAGGCAAAGGCATTCTATTAGCACAGCTTGAAAATGGACTCCCACTGGTTGCAGCAGCATCCAAAAAAAAACTCCTCCACCATGCAAGCTATAAGCAACTCTCTCTGCTGTTTCATTACCCTTACCCTCTCCCCTAGAATTCAGCATCATCATATCACACTTAAGCCAGTTGGCTACCTGTCAAACAACATGCTAACCCGTTTCTTGGATGTCAACTCTACAAGCTCCTCCGAGAACATTCCTCTCTTCACCTTTCTTTCTTTCTTTATTTATTTATTTCTTTATTTATTTTTAGTTATTTATTTATTGACATTCTTAGTGTACAATTTCCATGGTTAATTTCCAGCAAGCAAACTAATTTTGTTATACTAGTACCATGCCCCATAATTTGTTTTCCAAAAACAAACAGTTTTGATATACTAAGCATGTGAAAATTTACATCTGACCTACCTTCATGTTCCCCTTGGTATTTAATATGTTAAGGTGTTCTTAAAAGCTGCTGTGTGCCCTCTTCCAAACATCTGGTATTTGAATCTGTAGCAATAATGCACTGTTTTGTTCAGGCAAAGAAGGAAGAGCAGAAGCCTGTCATGGTTAAAATTCTTCATCTGTAAAGTGAAATTTAAAACTAATTCCATCTTAAAGGGACACAGACTTTTTTACTGATTAAAAAACAAACAGTTTGGAAGGAATTATAGAGATCAAGTAGAAGACCTGTGTTGTAATTTCAAATTATGCACTCATGCACCAGTACCCATGCAGAGAAGTAGTGTGTCAACAAAAATAAATATTAATTAGGATGGATTAAGTTGCCAGAGATACATAAATTAGCCTTATTTCTATTCTCTCATACCTTCAACTGCTGCCCAGTGCTGAATGCCAAGTCATTAATGATGAAATAATGAACGTTTTTAAAATATTTGACAGTGGAAGGAAAGCAGGGTAATAACATTTACATTAGAATTCACTCTCTGGGTTCTGGTACTCAATGAGAAGATAATTTGACCACAAATAGTAATAAAGACAAACATTTTACATTGCAGAGAATGGCAGTTCACAAATCCGTCCAGCTACACATACCATCTTGCTAATTTCTGAAGAGATCAGATTTCTGCAATCACTGCTTCTAGTGTTCTGCCAAGCTGTCCCGTTGCACCTCTGCTGTTGGTGGAGTGAGTGCAGAATGAATGTCGTGGTGAATTTACAGCTGTAATTGAAAGGAACATGTTTCTGAAACTTATTTACTGCATTAATCAAGATTTCCTGTGAATTTAAATTTTAAGTGACTGGCTCGTGAGAGATTTCTCTTCTACAGTGCTTTATTTTGTTGTTGCTTTTTTGTTAGTTTGCTGCTTTATTTCTGAAAATATTTTGATTTGTTGTGTGTAGTTCTTACCCATTTGGAAACATTTATTTTCCAGTTTGTTATTCATTTCATTGTGTTTTTTTTAACTGTTTGCTTATTTTCCACATCATCGATGTTTTTGTCTTACTCCTGTTTTTGAGTTTTACCTACTGATCTAGTGTTAGGTTTTATCTTTTCATCAGTTTAACTGATGGTGATAGTGTCAGCATGTAAAATCTGGCTTTTATAGCCATTTGTACTTTTTCAGCTCTGCTCTCCCGGCTGGTGCAAACTGAATCCACAAGTACTACTCAGTACCATTCTGATACCACCTGATATTCAGATTCCTTCAGGTCTGCCACAGACTTTGAATGGCACAACGGAGATACACAGAAGCCAGTCATGGCAGCATCCATTCTGCCATCTAACTGCTAAAGCAGGTAGAACCAGGTTCCACCCAAAGTAAAACGTTTGCTTTATACATTACATAGTATGACAACTCAATCTTCTGTTCTTTTTAATCTCCTGTCAAATTATTTACAGGAATTCTAATAAAATGCACTTATTTATATTTTGGATCTGTACAGGGTACCCCTCTGCAGCACATTAAAGACAGATGGGTGCTTTTCCAGCGTAAGGAAATAAGATTTCTTTCACCACACCATTATCAGCAAGTTTCAGCTTATGGAGCATGGTTAAGCACTTGCTCTTGGGCTACTGGTGAGAAGCATTCACTGCATGTATAGATCACCAACTAATAAGTGATTGTCCACGTTATATTATGTCCATAAAAAGCTGACACCTTTTAACCCCTTGTACCTCTGATATAGAATTATAATCCTCTGCAGTTAGGAGATTCTAAGATCCTTATATTTTAGCATTGCGTCATAAGCTTTCTCACAGCCAAAGCAAGTTGCTCCTCATATCATTAAGTTTACTAGCCTTTGTTTTTTAAATCATATCTTAGTCATGCGTACAGTTCACTTCAATTCATTGTGGGGCATGTATGTGCCACTTATTTTATCTACAACAGGAATGTGAAAGATCACTTGCCAGAAAGCTATATACATCTATTTAACCTATATTTTTCTATTACATCTGTCAGTTTAATTGCCTCCTGCCTATTGGATTTCATACCATAGACAATAGAGGTATTATTCCATCTGTGTTACAAAGATGGGACCTCAGACTTCTCATGCAACAACAAAACAAGTTAACTGCACAGATTTATGACATTGTTTAAAACTATAACTTGCACAAGATATTGGTTATTGCACTCTGATTTGTGAAGTTACTCCAAATGTAAAGTATATTGATGTACATTTCTGTGGAACTATAGCTGCTGAAGAAATATCTTAATTTATTGCTGTCTGATGTTATATTGCATTTTGGTGTTACCAAGGGTAATGAGATGTTTGTAACTTTTTGTCATTTTCTTCCATTATATGTGCCACGTTAAGGCTGAAAATGATCCACTTTGAGTGAGATCATGCATCTGACTGCACTTTCTGAACTGAGTGTAACTAACAGACATTTGGAGTTAAGAAACTTCCATACACTATAAAATACCAAATTATACAGTCTCATGCAAAAAGTGTGTTATTTATGCAGATCATTTTTCTGATAAGGGTGGCTTACTGAAATTTTTCTTGGAGATGAAAGCTACAAAGACATGCATCTGGAGCATTTCTCCCTGAGCCTCTGCTGAAAATTGGCTTCATTCTAAGTCAAACTTTCCTGGTTAACAAATGTTAAATAAATAAATACTCCCATGACAACATAAAAGACTGATCCCACAATGCCTCAATACCTAAATTAGTGTATAAGATACTGCATTTCAGTCCCAACTACAGCAACAGTAAATTTGTATATTCTAAAAAGATAAGTTAACGGCTATGTCTAAAAAGTGAAAGACATACATTAAAAATAAATGTGTAGTAGTGTAATAGTGAAACCACAATGTAAATAAGCAATTAATCTACTAAAGAACAAAGCAATAAAAATGCAAATAAATAAAGAAATAATTTTAATTACCCAGAATACTTTGCTGACCAGTGTAAACAATGCTCAATACCTAGTATGTCAATATTTTGTCTGAGGGTTAGGTCATATTAAACCACTGAGGAAGCAGTGAAATTAAAACATCAAAAACATACAATGATCATCATTGTGTTTTTTTTAATAACATGCAATTTTAATATGAGGATTATACCTGGAAATGAAATCAAATGTCTGGTAGTTAGCACATAGGAATAAAGCTCTGACTTCATGTGCCAAGGGTACAAGATCTGAATCTCTCCACCTTCATTTGACAAGTGTGTGACCTTGAGCAAGTCACTTAACCAGACAGTGCTTTGGGGCAACTGAGAATCTGGTCTATGCACCAATAGTGTTCTGTACAGCATGCCTAGTAACTACCTATCAACCTATAAATGCAAAACAAAGAGACAAAATGTCATGATGTGCACCCCTGGTTACCCCATAATGTCAAATAGTAGAGTCATTAATTACCCTATGGTGTATTCAGGCATTCAATTTGCAATCCCGACGCCCTACAGAGGGGTTTATAAAAACAATTGTTAGGTCTCCTAAGTCTTTTCTGGTCCATGCTTCCTGAACTCTGCTTTAAGAATGAGCAGAGTACTATATGATAGGACTTCAAACTCTGCAGATGTGCTTATATTCCCTTACTATTTCTATAAACCACTACATCTACGTCAGTATCGTCAGCAATAGAGTTCATCACCACAATTCCAGAAAATACCAGAAGAGAATAATGTGGCAACTTGTTAACCAAATCCTTGTTGTAAGCAGAATCCCTTTGGCTATTCTGTTTTCTTTCCTTGAAGCTAGTTCTTAATCAGAACTACTACAATCAATATACTTCCTTTTAACCTTCTCAAAATATTTTTTGTGAAGCACCAAGTTTTCTGTCTTATATAAATTGAATAAAAGAATAAAATAAAGAATAAAACTGATATTGTCTTTTCAGATAAAGATATGTCTGTTTGAAAATAAAAGAAAAGGAAATATATGCAGTTTTGTATTTTTCTTTCACTGTGTGTATTTTTTAATTAAAACTGTGCCCTTGCAGTCTGTGCTGCTTTTCTTTTGGTTTTTCTGTTTGATAATATCTAATAGTTTAAGTAATTTGTATTTTATTGTTTATGATTACATTATCAACTCTATTAAATAGTATTTATTTTATATTATTCTTTTTTGACCTCATCGCCACCTTCTTCCATGAAACTATGCCCCTAGCTGAGTTTTTCATTCGTTCCTCCCCATTCCTGGCTTTAGAAAATGCCAGAAGAGACACACAAGGGCCAAGGGTATCATTTTGTCATCCTGATAGATCCTGGGATATTAATGCTATTCATAATAGCTCTATCTCATATCAGCCATCAGATTTAATGCAGTGCCTGGCTATTGCAGGTGCTGCTTCAAATACACGTTTCTAATATCCATGATGTGGGACACTGCATGTACTACTGGCCTCTTGCTGTTGCTTCTTCCATATGGCTGAAATGTTACTTCTATAACTGCATTTGCTGGCAGTTTTTGTATTTTAATTTAGACTTCCTTACACCAGCCTATGAAATAGCAGTCTGTGCTTCCTTAAAGAGTTTAGAGTCAGTGAGAATCTATTTATTTCCATTATGTAAGTTGACCTGACCAAAAAAAAAAAGAATCCAGGGCAAGCGTTACACATTTCTTACCAGGATAAAATGTGTGTACTGTAGGTGCAGAAAAATGCTTTTGATGTTAAATGATGACTCAGCATTACATTGGTGCAGTTGTTTTATGTATATAATGTAATAGTTCTATGCATAAAAGAATCAGTTTCCCTTGGGAATTTCAATGGTGTTCATAGTAGGTGACCTTCTGGAGGCTTGGGTCTAACAGGTTAACCCAGATGTGCTAGCCATCAGAGAAATCCAACTGAACTATGACATATGCTTGTCTATGCACATTGCTTAATAATATCAGACATTTGCAGACAACAGCCCATGGTTAAGAACTGGGGCAGTGTTACTACTTGTTAGAAACAGTCTTCAAACCTGCTTTCAGAAAAGGTAGATAACACCCTTAAGTGGCTTGTCACCCAACTGTTAGCTGGGTGTTATGTTACACTTATGAGGAATATAGGGGTGTTATTCTGAACTCTTCTGTCACTCTCCTCTTCCCTGCTCAATTCCTCTCCTTGGGGAAATCATACATTATTATTACTATCAGGGACCCTAAAACCAATTTTTCATACTGCTGGGGAATTTCATCCTGAATTGGTATGAGGAATATCTTAAACATTTGGAAAGAGATCTGTCTCTCACTCTAATTTCATTCAATTAGTGAAGTACCTCTACACCTAATAGGGGTACTGAAGAAGTGAATGTGATTGACCCTTTACTAAAAGGCCTTATAACTGTATCACATTTAAGATGTTACCCAGCATTTAAAGTACCTTTGCCCAGTCATACCAATTGTCACTTAAATCCCAGTAACAACCCCCCCTTGCACCTATGTCATGGGAAAATCCTGTACCAAGAAATTATAAACCACGCTTCTCCTTCAGTTAAACAATCTTAACTGGGACTCTGTCTTGGGAGAATCTGATAATACTGGTCTAACTCTAAGGAAGGCATTTTCCCAGGAGACTCAGGAAATCATCTGCCCATAGCTAACTAGCATCTCTAAAACCCAGTTAAGATAAGAGGACAAAGCCTGGACAAAATGGAAGGAGACTAGGAATCCATTTCACTATGAGGAATTATTTTCTCACATAAGAGATGCAAGAATAAAAACAAATGCTTATAAAACTGTCTGTCCAAGAAATAAGCAGATAGCCACTATTAATAAGCTAGAATCCTTCTGAACTATCAGGAGGACCTGTCAGGTTTTACTGTAATATGTACAGATGAAATACACATACAACAGAACCTCTTCTATTTTGACAGAAGCATTAATGTGCAAATTAGTAATGGAGACACCAAAGCTATAATCCTCCCATCTACACCCTCTCTGGGAGCTTCCCTATGAATATTATGTATTTTCACTGCAAAATTGTAAAAAAAAACACTTGACTAAATAGGATTAGTATTTAATCTAAGCTATATCTCTTCACCTTTTCTCTCTGAAGCCGACACGTCTCATCGTAGCCATACTTAGGCCACATATTAAATCTACCTTTCACCATGGAAATTATCCCGCTGTTATTCAAGAATGTCTTGATAAGTTCTTGTTAACAAAATGAAATAAATAAGACCACACACACATCACTGACCAAAGTTTTGGAAAAAAACATCTATAGTCAGTTTGATGAACAGAGATCTCTCACTGACTATCAACACAGAGTCAGAAGGATTCACAAAGAGTTCAGCATGCCTACAGTCATTTGCCAAATCTCATCTACAGTGTAAAAACACATCTAAATGAAAACAGCTCAGGTTTAACTTAACTCAAAGTGAACAAAACACCAGTAAAAACAGCAAGAAATAGTGATATGTTGAACACTTTTGTTCTTTAATACACAGAACTTCATCAGAACCTTTCTTGACCCACTACAAAAATGCTATTTTTTTATATTTTTTCATTCTTTAAAAAGTTGTTTGTTCAATTAAAAAATGGCAAAACATAAATCATGATACAGTCATTCAGTTTAACATAGTATAGGTGAAATTTATCAAATATATAAATGTCTTACTCTACCATTTTCTATACAGCAGTAATTTACTGGGCAATTATAATAGCACCATCAGCAATGTTAACCTCACTGTCGAATACTTTAGCACACAGTCTGTAGTAGTCAGCCGTTGTCAAGCAGTTTTAAGTTAAAAAGTCTATGTAAATTATCAATATATGGTGTAGGCTAAATATCACATTAGTCAGCAAAGTATATTGTGATCGGTGGTCAGTGTAATTAAACTTATACCTGTTTTCTTAAATATCCTTTAACTTTGCATGGCCATAAACAGTTATTTTAATCACCAGCAGTGTCAGATTATATGATGAATATCAGTTTGTAGTTGTGTACTATTGGATCAAGTAATGGCAGAAATTTTTGCTTGGACCAACCTACTCACTTGGTTAATAAACAAAAAAGTAAAGTCCCAAAATGCTTGATGGTTTGTTTGGATGTCTCCCCATTTCCTCTCTGTATTGTGGTTAATTAAAGTTAGTCTTTATTTATTCATTATAAGAAAATTTTACATGTTTGACAATAATTGTGTTATGTGAATGTCTTGACTTTAGCTGAAAATATCATTACAGAGTAAGAAATTCGTAATGGTGAGAGTCAAGGGGAACACCAGGAACTTGAGCAATGATCTGCAGAAATAAAAATGGATTAGGCTTGAATATCAAGGAAGCAGCAACAAGTCTGAAACAAGCAAATAGAATAGTCTAGCTGATGTAAGCATAAACAAGGGGGTTGCAAAAGGGAATCTTCCCATTTTGTTTTAAGTTGGTATCTTAGATATTACAATGAAGATTAATGGTGCAGAATATTTGGCCCTGATTGTTTCAGGTTTACATTTTTAGTTACTTGAGAAATGATGCAGCCTTGCGTGAAGAAAAAGCAGTTTTGTTGCTGTATTTCAGCAAATTGTGAGAAGCACTATATATTGACTAGATCTAATTACTAGAAATTTTAATTTGCAACAGACAAGTATTCAACAGTGTTATAATGGGAGTGTTTATAAGCAAGTTGTTGTGTCTTTCGGCTTTTCCCAGTTAGGGGTCGCCACAGTGGAACTCTGGTCCGCTAATGATTGGTAGTTAATTTTTACATGCCGAGTTACCAGCCCTGACACACAACCTTCAACGAAGGTATATCCATTCATGCAGGTCTCCACGCAGAAGGCGCTTTAGCTGAGAATCGAACCGGACAGCATCTTACTGTGAGGCGACAACGCTACCGCAGCACCACCACCGAGTATGTAACTGCAATGTTACTTACTGATAAGCTGCTGTTGTAATGTGTGTTGTATGCCTGCTACATAGGACGTATGGAAGAATGAACAATCGCATTTAGCATAAGCCATGTATCAGCACCTCAAAGTGTGACAAAACTGAAAACTGGCAGTGTCTAGCAGTAGGACTGGCAAGTGTCTTCTGCTATGAGAGATTAAGTCATTGCATTATTTTAGCATGACATGAGCAGATTTTATAAAGCATGTCTTTAGATATGGGAAATTTTATCTTTACAAGAAAACTTTCTGAGGTATCTCAATTAGAAAATTAGAGGGTTTACAAATGGATGTTTGATAATGTCATGATAAATAGTGGGCATTTTTTTTATTCCAGTGACAGTTAAATTGTTATAAAATCAACCCAGAAAAAAACAATTAAACCAGTAACAGTGAAAAACTATTCTAAAGCAAACTACATAATATTAAGTGACAGTTTGTCAAAATTCAACACTCTCACAAAACCCAGAGGACACAGGTACATATGCAGAATTATTCACAGAAACCATGTACAAACATGTAAATGGCTGCATTGAGGCTGCCATACCTAACAAAAGTAAGCTTAAATGTAACTCCAAAAACAAGCCCCATTGCTGGAATGCTAACCTTAATAGGGTAGATAACAAAAGAAAAGCAGTCATAGCCAAAATCAGAAAGAGCAACTCTCACAGAGACATGAGTTCTCTGATTCAACTAATTAAGAAACTAAGAGGTCTAATAAAGTTCAATAAGGCCAAAAGCTAAGGTGCTACAGCGGTAGCATTGTTGTCTCACAGCAAGAGGTTCTCCCATTCGATTTTTGGTTGGAGCACCTTCTGTGTGGAGTCTGCATGTCCTCCCCGCGGTCGAGTGGCATTCAAAAGACATGCATAGAATGGGCATGCCTTCATTGAAGGTTGGGCATCGAGCTGGCACCTCGGCACCTGTAAAAACTCTATTGCCAATCATTAGCGGAATGGAGTTTTGCTGTGGCGACCCCTAACCGGGAAAAGCCGAAAGAAGAAGAAGAAGAAGAAGACCAATTATGAGGATAGGATACCCTTCCACACTGAAGACAATTACAAAGCCTTCTTCAGCTATGTCAGGGACCTTAAAGGTAACACTCAGCAGTGTGCAGAGCTGCTGGTAAATGGTACAACTTTCAATGACCAGGATGACACAGCGAATCTTCTGGCTGATAAATTTACTTCTAGCTTCATCCCTCACTCCCCCCACAACCCCTGTGAAATCCTTTCTAGCATATCCCCCAACTATCAACAGGGAGCAGGTCCTGGTGGCACTCACTAAGGCCAAAAAAATGTTTTATTTGGCCTTGACAATATTCCCAGTTGCCTCCTAAATTGACTAAAATATGGTGTAGTAGGACCTCTAGAGGCAATCTTTAACTATAGTCTCAAAGCAAGTTAAATACTAGGTGAATGGAGGGCCATAACAGTCATCCCTCTCCATAAGTCTGGACCAGCAGCCAGCCCCAAGAATGACAGACCTATCAGTGTGACAAGTGTAATATGGAAAGCCATGGAACAAATTATCATAGAAATGATCAACAAGGACACTGGCAACCTATAGACACTGGACCAGTCCCATTCTACCTTTGTCAAGGGAAGGACTTGCCTCCTCAACCTGGTAGATTTCTTCAAGAGGGTCACCCAAGGCTATGGATTTGGTGGAAATGTTGCATACCACCTACCTTGACCTGGCCAAGGCATTTGCTATAATACCCCACTCAGGTATCGTTGACTAATTCTCAAAAGTCGGTATAAATCCCTACATAACTCACTGGATTTCTGGCTTCAGATAGGATCCAAAAATTCTGGACTTGCTAGATTACTTCTATCAGGAGAGTAGTTACCAGAAGAGCACCACAGTGTTCCATGTTGAACCTGTTACTCTTTGGCATCTAATCTATTTCTCTGAAGCCAAGGCTATTGTCAAAGGCCTCTGGCTCATCAAGTTTTCAGATGACAGTAAATTGGGAGCTATAATAGATTCCTGCCATGACACCTACCAGTGGGTCTGGCACAAACAAATAATTGATGCCAGAGACACAGATTAAAACTCAATGTGTAGAAATGCATTATAGTGCCCTTTGCAAAATCATCCACTCAAACTATTTACGTCATTAAAAGCACTCTGGCATTTGCCCAATAGTTAGGGATCTAGAAACATATGTAGACAGTAATCTGGCCTTCAATCAACACATAGCCAACACAGTAAGAAAATCAGTCTATGTCCCCCAACTCATAAGCAAGGGCATGGCATCCATGACCAAGGAAGTTATAGTACCACTCTACTCAGCCCTTATCAAATACATCATTGAGTACAGTGCTCCCTTTGGCATGTAACTAACCAGGCCCTTGTAATGTTTGCAATGCTCTCAAGGGTTCCTCACCAGGAAAATCTAGGGTATGAATACCTTGTCCTATACAGATTGCCATAAGACCTTGTCTCTGACCCTGTTCCTCACCAGGAAAATCTAGGGTATGAATACCTTGTCCTATACAGATTGCCATAAGACCATGTCTCTGTACTCAGTTTCCTGCAGGTTACTGAGAAGAGATCTATGTCTGGCATATAAGGCATCCCCAAACTCGACTCTGATGGATCTCTTGCACCCCTGCAAAACCTACATCATCAGAAACACTAGATCCAAAGACCTGAACTTTGCCTACCACATAGAGAAAATGTGCTGAAGAGACAGCTATGTATCTCAAAGGATGCCTGCACTATATAATGGGTTCCCAATGCCCATGAAGCAGAGTTCATCCCTGACTATATTAAAAAAAAAAACCTTGATCATTGGATGGGAAATCACAAATAAAATCCCAGTCTAGCCTCCGTGTCTCTATTGGACAGAGGTCAACAGCAAGTAAACTAATACCAAACTTACCTACCCCCTCCACATAACCCTTAGCTACTTCCTCAGTAACATACCCCACCATATAAGTGTCCAAGTTACTCAGGGGACAAAAGTGGGTCGCATTGTATAGCTAGGCTTATAAAGACCCTGGTAGTCATTAGCTTAGTATAAACCTATTTATTTATTTTATTTTTATTTATTTTACATTTGTTGACCGGGATAGTCTGACTGGATATATGTCCATTTTCAGCAGAGGCCTGGGAAGAAAAGCTCCAAGATAATAATACACATTGAACATTTAGTAAATGCTAGTTTCAAGCAAATTACAGTCATAAGCAATACCACCATTTAGCACATATAGTACTAACTTATTATAAAACACTTTACAAAACATAACATTATTTTCAGAGTTATATATACATAACAATACATTCAGGTTTAAGACACATTGAGCAGCAGTTATACAACTGACCCTTCCAGAAATGGTGTGGTAGAAAAAAGTTAGAAGTAGGTGAAGGTAAGGCACCTAAGTGATAGAGAGGTCACTAGTTGGGGTTAGTGCAAGGACATAACCAATGAGTTTTGAAGTATTTCTTGAGTTTGTTTTTGAATTTTGTTAGTGAGGGTTCTAAGTCAGCTGGGAGTCTGTTCCATGTTTTTCCAACAGAGTTGGCAAACAGAGAGTCCCCAGCTGAGTAGCTGGATTTGTATGTTTGAACTAGGAGTCTAGTGGATGATTGCAGTGGCCAGGTGCTGGTGTAGGGGCTGATAATATTTTTTAGTGCAGGTGTATTTTCTGGTTGGTAAAGGACTTATGTGCTACTATTAGCTGGTTGAACTGCAGTAGGCTAGGCAGTTCAAGCCATCTTAGGCGATTTAGGTTGTGACAGTGGTGTGTCCGGTAGGCTGTGCCTGTAGCAAATTTGGCAATGTAGTTATAGCAGGATAATAGTTTATTCGGATCTGTTTTGTTTAAGTTGGAGAATAGAGGTGAGGTGTAGAGAAGAGTTGATAATAGATGGGAATGGGCAATAGCAGTTTTAGCAAGTGGGGTAAGGAAAGGTTTGATTCTGTAAAGAGAGCCAAGTTTTGTATTAATGGTTTTGATAGTTAGATTGATACGTGCATCAAACTTCAGGTTGTTATCAACTATGACACCCAGTAGTTTAGTTTGAGCTTCTGGGGAGATGATAGTGACATTGTTAGTGGGTATACTGAAGGATGGCACGGGGTCCTGCATGTGGGGGAGAAGAGGAGCAGCTTAGTTTTGTTGGGGTTTAGCATAAGATGTTGACTGGAGAGCCATTTTTCTACTGTTTTGAAGGTATTTTGGGTTAATGTGAATAAAGTAGCTGGTGAGGTATCAGAACAAATCAAGGTGGAGTCATCCGCATATTGAATGTAGGTAGCATCTGGGATGACTGAATGAAGGTCGTTGATAAAGATGGAGAAAAGAAGGAGTCCTAGTATCGAGCCCTGGGGGGCTCCTAATGTGATGAATAGATGAGATGATAGCTTGTTCTGCCAAGGGACTGCCGGTTGTCTGCCCTGCAGGTAAGATTGAAACCATTGGACTGCATGGTTGTTTAAGGAGAAGGCCTTCAAGGTATTTATAAGCATTTTGTGGTCAACCATGTCAAAAGCCTTGGATAGATCCAGAAAGAGTGCTGAGGGTAGTTTGTTATTATTGCGGTTGTGGCTAATGACGTTAGAGAAAGAGAGGAATGAAGGAAGGATGCGTAAATCATCTACGAAAATGTGATTAATTCAAAGGAGAGAGATCAATGGTGGAGATAGGGAACTTTGGACAGCATTATATTGTTTAAGGGCAACGTGTCAGATGCAATTGACTAGACCACTGAAGGAGGGCTTAGATTATGCTGGACAGAAAAATCTGCTATAAATAAGGATCACAAAATGACAATTTGGCCAGTGATGGAAATGTGTAATTAAAATGCACTAGAAAATTGGTAAAATATCAATGATAAAAATATGTGCACAACAGAATAAATACAAATTCATGGAAGATAAAGGAATGTTTCAAATGCTTTCTTCTTATTCTTATAATTTTTGCAAAGATGCATGCATTTAATTGCACAGTAACGGGAAAGGTATAGTTAACTGGCACAGAGTCAGTTTATGGATATCAAAGTATGAGCCCTGGTTGATGCCCAAAAGGGAAAAATCCAACTAAGGAGATTTATGCTAGATATAATACTATGTATTTTAATAGCACCAATCCAAGAAAAAGTTGGTGACAAGATGGCGGACTGTGACATTTTTGGAACGAACTATGTAACTGAAGAACTGAAAGAAGGTGAATGCAAATAATATAAATTTATATGATGACTGTAAATAGAGTTCTTTATATACTGTGATGTTTTGAGATCAATAGAGAACTTTATCAGTCAGGCAAACAAATTAATCAATAAACCAGCTTTAAGCTACAAGTAGGTTTAATGCATGCATACTGCTACAGCACAGTAATATTGGGCAGCTCATGATATTGGCTGCTGAGGAGCTACCCCCACCCATAGAAAAATGTTAGAAAATCATGCTTATGTCTGTTTTAATTAAAAATAATACAATTTCCCATGTTGAGGGTTTGGAGCTCTGTGCATGCTACTGAGTAAAAGAGGATTTCTGATGTATGTTAAAAAACTGATTCACTTACTTCATTGGTCTATTTTCTAAGCATTCTAGCCATTATAACCACTTAGAATTCTACTTATATGGAGAATAAAGTAATTACAATGTATTACAGGTCCCCCTGCAATTTTATGGGGGAAGAAATGAAACCTTTAGTGAAGGTTGGCTGGGCTGCTTGATGAAGCAGCAAAGAGCTGTTTACTATTAGCTTATGCTGCTTAATATGACTGTTGTCTGAATTAGCCCAGATGAAAGTGAGAAAAGCTGTGGACAGACTTGCAGAGATACTAGCATCTGAAAATTTATTTTTAATTATTAAATAATATGTCTGCTCTGTGATTCATACCTTATGTACAGATATGGATTCTTCAATTAAGCTGTGCTGTTGCCAGGCAGCCCAGAGGACAAAATTACAGTATGCATTTTATACCAGCCACCATCAATTGTAATACATACTACTGTAAATGTAGTAATTCTTTAACGCTAATAAAGTCAAAAAGTTGTCAATAAAAATGTGTGCAGATAGCCAGCATCAACATACAAACCACAAGAACTGAGCTAGAATCATTACTATATAGAAAACACCAGTTCCGCTATTTATCTGAAACTGCTTATTATTGTTGGTATAAGACATAGCCAATTCCACCTCAGTAATGTAGTTCAGTCATCCAATAACAGGAAGAGGCTAATCTCATTCCCACCATCTAGTGCATACTTATTTAGCTGATAACATTAACAGCTATAAAATCTTACTAGCTAACTCCAAAGTTGCTATATCTGATCTCACCCCCATTAGAAGGAACGGTTCAGAAAAAAAAATCAGAGGTTCATTGAACAAATCATCACAAATACAGTGCAATTTTTTGAAGTCCTCTAAAAAATGGACATTCCCAATAGATATGTGCCCAATCACCCAAGGCATCACCCTTACAACTCCAGCATAGAGGGTTAATTGTAGGACTCATTCTGTGTAGCCTAGAAAAAGTAGAGATTTTTTTTGAATAGACTCTGTCAAGCTAAAAATCCAAATGTGTGAGATTTTGCAACATGCCTGGGTATCCCTATTAATATTCTTTATAACTGTGTGGGAGTACAGTTCCCAGATTCTCTCACTAAGGTCTCTCTGTATCTATTCATACTGTTTTCTTTAGTGCCAACAAAAATCTTGTAGGTGTAACTAAGTAACTGTGTACAAGAAGCCTTATCTTCCCTAGTGCCTATGTATCAGGGGTCCCATTCAGTTCACCGACACGCTAGAAGGCCGACACTCTACAGAAGGAAACGAGAAGACTGACGACTCAGATGATCGACAAGGTGAGATCCCGACGGACGAAACACAGACATGGGCAAGGTGTGAGCGCGACTCGGTAAGTGTGCGATAGAGTGAGGGATATAGTGTTAGGGAGCGGACAGGTAAGTGTGCGATAGTGAGGGACTGTAGTTTTAGGTGTGGGTTAAGTGAGTTAGGGTTAGGGTGCGGGTAGGGTAAGTGTGCGATAGTGACGGACTATATGTTTAAGGGTGGGTTAAGTGAGTTATGGTTAGGGTGCAGGTAGGGTATGTGTGCGATAGTGATGGACTGTAGGTTTAGGGGTGGGTTAAGTGAGTTAGGGTTAGGGTGCGGGTAGGGTAAGTGTGCGGTTGTGTCGGACCTTAGGGTTAGGGTTTGGGTTAAGGTTAGTGCATGTATAGTTGTGTGTAATGTGTAGTTTACGTTTTGTGTGTCGGTGTTTTGGGTGTAGGTGTTATGGTGTTCGGTTTTGTGCGTTGTCGGTATTGTGTGTTGTCGGTCTTTTGGTGTCGGTGTTTTGGGTGTCGGCTTTGTGGCGTGTTGGTGTAGTGAAGTAGATCCATGTATCAGCCATGGATGAGCTTGAAGTTGAACTGTTCACTATTTCACTTCCCTTACTCACAAATTAAAAAGTCAAATATCCCTTTGTGTCCAAACTCAAGTCAAATGAGCTATGAAACTCAATGAGATATTTAGGTTTATGATCTATTATACACTTAATAGTGTGTGTGTGTGTGTGTGTGTGTGTGTGTGTGTGTGTGTGTGTGTGTGTGTGTGTGTGTGTGTGTGTGTGTGTGTGTGTGTGTGTGTGTGTGTGTTCAATCAAACACACATGTGGCATACTAAAGCACCTAACAGCTTTTACAGCCATTTATTCTTCAAAGGGACACAGCATCTGGTTGCTCTTAGCATGCATATCTCAAAGACATAACTTGGTTATTATGATCAGAGACCTAATCATAATCATTTATATTATGTGACTCCTGTGCTTGTGTTTAAAGACACGAAAGCCAATGTCTAGTATATGCACACTGACCATTCAGCAATATAATTAGTCTAGTTAGGTTGGCTGAATATGTAATTAAACAGAAACTTCAACTGTACATTTCTCGACAGTTCCTTACCATCACCCTACCACCCAAAAAAGTGTTTTTGCATTTTACTGGCTAGGTTGGGTGCTGTATTTGAGTCAGTGACAATCGAACAAGAACTGCTACTATGAATTCTATCAAATGCACTTTGTTATTCCTGTTTTGTTAGAGACATCAGACAAGCTCTCTCCTTTTCTGTTGCATTAACCATCTTGTATTTTTGAAGTGAACTTCATTACAAGGAGTAAGACAGAGTTTCAGATTTACTGACTGTGTGAAGTGCCACGTAACTTCAAAGTTTAAAGCCTGATCGTTAATTAAGATGTTACAACTCTCTCCTACTAACTCTCTTAAGCACCTGAAGCCTCAGTATCAGGTTTAAAACTTGCAGGTGGTAATAACAGTGCTAATGAAATACAACTTGGAAACTGAAAATGTGATGGCCCGAGTCAATAGGCTGCTGAGATGTATCCTTAAGGGTGCAGACTCCAGGAACAGACATTTTATCGTGCTACTATATAGCCTCCTGGTGAGGACACAGCTGGAATATTCTGTGTATTTCTGTAAATTGTATGAGTAAGGAAAGACCTTTTTAGAAAGCATTATGAAGATAAGCATTTATGCTGACAGACTGGTGGAGCTTAGACTATACTCGGTGGAAAATAAGGGGATACTATACAGGTAAAAAGATCATGAAAGGAGAATTTTGGGGAAAAGAGCTGAATATCAAGACAATAAGATCAGAAGGGACCACTAACTACAAAAAAAAAAAAAAAATCAGAACTGGTTTTGCTGCTGACCTAAAATAGTGCTTTAAAGAAAGGGTGGCAGATGAGTGAAAAAGGCTGTCAGTGAAGGTGAGAGAAAACAAGATAATGTGCACATTCAAGGTACAGTGGGGTGTTTTTTCAGAGGAAGAAAGAAGGCAGTGGGAACAGACAGATAAAAAATGCTTAGCCGCACACATTGAGCAAACTAAAGAGACATACAGTGTCATTCTCTTGGCCATAATGCAACATAAGGTGAAGCACAGATGATTTCATAAAGGAGTAAGAAGCATTACACAGTATTATGTATGTTATTCAGCCTAAACAAATGTAAACACCTGTGCCTAACAGCTACATGCTGAAGATTCAGAAATATACAGTTCATATATCAGAGCAATGTAGGATATACACAACCTACAGGGATAATCTTATTTATTTATTTATTTATTTATTTATTTATTTATTTATTTGCAGCAGGCTAACAGCAACTCCACAACAGCTACAGAGTAGCTTTCATTTTGAAGAAGAAATGCAGATTTTAGAAATAAGTAAGCCTCTGATCATGTATTTCTCCCAGGTGAGGAACATCAATGATATGGATGAGTTTCAGCTTACGTACTGTTCATATGGACAGTAATCTCATGTAGCATTCTCTTTTTAGAAATGTTTTGCAGGGTAAGTGCAAAACTGAGCAAAATCCCTATTTCTTTTGATGTTTATTAAATAAAAAAATTACTCAATGACTTGTTTCAAGGTTCATGGACCCTGCGGGCAATTATTGTCTATCAATTTTTCCTACCATAAATTGATAGTTTTTCATTATTTCAGCTGAATACTGACTCTGTAGTGCTCCAGGTTTAGGGCAGTTTGCTGAACCTCAGAATAACAAAATCTGATATACTGAATTTCAAACATCAGCAGTTCATCTGCTCAAGAGATGAAAGCAATGAATTGCATGACCTCAATGCATGCCACAATGAATGAAAACCAAAGTGTTCTTGTATCAACAACAATAACAGCTTCTGAAGTAATAAAATAAAATATGTATTACCAAGAGACATGTGCATTCAATAAAGCTAGAAAGCAGTTTAAATATGTTATGTTGTACACACGCTTGTATAACTGCACCTTGCCAGCACATACCACTGTACTGCATAAGCTTAATCTGATAAGCACAATGCAGATCGAGCCTTCTAATTTTTTGTGGAAGTCCCCTGCACCTTTGCAGCCTGGGTGCTGTGCTCCACATACCTTCACTACTTTATTATCACATTTCTAGAGTCATAGTAGCATGAGAAAATGAGCATTCCCCACTTCCCAATTCTGTTCCAACATTGTCTTGCCTCATATTTGTTGTAATAAAGTAGCAGAAGACTGTGGGCCCCAGCAAAATTCTGTCCTCTTCTATTATGCTTTTCTGTATTGATATTCATCGTTGTCTTCTTTGATTATTGGATAGTCCAAGCTACTGAGTTGTTAGCATTCTGGCACTTAATGTTTTGAATGTTAACCAATAGCACATCCAAGTGTTGCCACAAACCCTCTTCTTATTTTAAAAGTACTCTCTTTCATTATATATTAATTAGCTGTAAATTATGGGCTTTGCTGACCTTTCATGTCTTCACTTAATGGTGCCTGTTACTACATAACTTCCACTGCTACTGTGGTAATTACTGACATAAGACATGGGCATGAATCCACAGAGATGCATTTCAGGGTGGCAGACAGTTTGTGCTTCATAAAACGAATACACTCTAGTGTAAAGCAGACATGAATGTGTAAACACAGACATATTGTGTGAGCAGGCAAGTAGCTACACTTCTAAAAGATAGGCAGTTTGGAAAGCAAATGTCATAAGTGAAGCAGATCAACACAGATCATTTGAAGAAGGGTAAGGTAGTGGTCTTAATTTATTGCGCGTATCTCACAAGAGCTACAGCAGGCAGCATGAGCATTACCCCACAGTGGTCGGCTGCCACTGCATGTTAGAAAAACAGACATACAGTACACATGAAAGACATTCAGCAGGTGTCCAGTAAGCTGGCCACCCTACTGGTTTCATGAATGGGACAGAGGGAAAGTATAAAAAGTAGTATTGAAACTAGCTGAGGAAACAGCAAGAACACAGTGAGCTAAAGTACAGCTGGGGGAAGGTAGAGCACATATTTATTTTGGTAAAAAAATAAAATAAGTATAATGAGAGGGAAGGGGGTGGAAGGCATGAAGATGGAGGAAAGGAGAGGAGGTGTAGGCAGTAAGGTCACACATACATGGAACAGTAGAGACAAACAGGGCAAATGTGTATATACAAGGGGAGAACACTGGATACACATAGACAGATACAGGATAGAGAAATGACTGGGGAAATGGAGATACCTCAGCACACCAGCTGCTTTACCAGCCCAGTAAGAAATGACAAATAGAGGTCCTGAGTCTTGGTAACCAGTGACATAGGCCATACTTTCCCCTGGTGTCCTGATGGCTTCCTTCAGCTAGCCCAGTAACTCCAAAACTTGCTGTAAGAGGGGTTAATATGCAGTAACCCAGCATGCCATTGCCTTATCAACCATTACTTCTACCACCACATGTTCCAGCTCTCTCTGAACTGGGTAAAGTGATTTGGGAAGATACTTGGTATGGGACTGAACCCTACCCCCCCACACACACACACTTAACTGCTATGGCCTCAGCTGGGGCAGTACAGGATGGCAGCTGATGTGCCTGTAGCTCAGATGAACTACTGCAGCATGCATAGAGAAGAAACATAGGGAACAATGCCGTTAGTGACGAGAACCTATATCTGGTAGCTTATAACTGGTGCAGGTGTGAAGACAGGATGCCACTAGTCCCAGTGCAGCAACTCTGCCTGTGCTGAATGACAGAGGGATATGCAAGTCATTATGTATCACATACTGATGTGAATGAGATGCATATTACAGTGCAAAGAGGCAAATCCACAAATACATGAAAGCAAGTTGAAGTCTGAACTCTATAGCCCCACACAGATATTGCACTATAATGTGTATGTGCAATAAAGCAGAGCCAGGACATGGTTCCCACAGGTATGACAACAATCTGTATTACTACATGAAGGTACAAAGGAGCAGATATACTATCACAAGTATGAGCAATGAAACAGAATCATGGAATGATGGCCACAACCACCCAAAGGGACTGAGACATGTCCTACATCACAAAACAGCACAGTGTTATAAGAGTACCACTGCAAACAGTAGTACATAGAATATACAGACAGTAACGCAAAGCAACCAACATGGCACAGCTTGGGAACTGTCAGAGATAAAAAATCCTATTAGGAACAGAGTTGTAAATGGCAAAAAAACAGCCTATCAACTGCAGTACAACACTACCCAAAAACAACAAACACTATGCCATTCAGGAATTCTTGCCTCACCTCTGCTTCTCATGACCATCCAACCAGAATTTGTAATGCTCTATGGAACTGGGTTGACAGCTGGCCTGGTTTGATGCTCCTACCAGGTATTGATAAGCATCCAGTTTAGGGAGTGGACTGCATACGTTCCTAATGATAACTCACTGAACTTGATGTGTAGAAGAAATATCATTATTTTATTGTCTTTAACACACCATGCAGGAGTTTTCCATCAGGTACTAGTATCAGCAGTCATTACAACTAAGCTACAGCATTACAAAATGGCAGCCTGAGAATCATACACTACATGGGACTTTGAATTGCATGCAGTGTACATTATTGCCATGATGTAACACAATATATACACACTTACAGCCTGTCTTCATGAGCAGGTATATATGGCATGTCGTTGATGAGTGGTAGAATGTGTGTATACCAGATGAGCTTCTGTGAAACATAGCAATTCCTATGCACCAGTGGAATTTAGGCTCACTAGCAATACTACTATTTATTATCAATTTTTACAACCCTTCCATTATCAACATCATCATCAAAACCCTTTCTTCTATTTTCTAGATGGGGTCAGGGTGTCATGTCAACTGTTGACATCTCTCTCAATTCAGTGGCACTGTCCTTACCTTTTTCAACAGCCATGCGTGACTGGTGCAGCTCTTCACTTATACAACTGATTCATCTCTCTGCTGGATGCACTCATTCACTCGTTTCCTCTTGCCTTCTTCTAGTCTGTCCTAAATCTTCTTCACCAGATTATCTTCTGTTTTCCTCCACATGTGCCCAAACCACCATAATCTGTTCTCTTTGATCTCCTCTGCAATTGTAGCTACTTTGGCTTCTGGCCTGATATCCTCATTTCTTCATCTGTCCCACAGTGTGCATCCTACTCCCCATCCCTGGCCCTTCATTTCATCACCTGTAACCTTCTCAACTGCTCTGCCTTTACCACCCAGATTTCTCTACCATACAATAGCACTGGTTGCATGACTGTTTTGTACACCTTACTTTTCACCTTCTTTGGCATTCTTTTGTCATACACTCCACTCGATGTTCTGTGTCAACTGGCTGCAGACGCTCTGTTTTTAGCTTTTCAATCATCATTCAGACTTCCCTTCTCCTCAACCACCCTTCCCACATACTTGAAGTTATTAAACAGTTCCACTATTTTCCCTTATGTCTCAGTTCTCAGCTTCTTCTGATTTCCCCCATTTGCTGCCTTTACAACTGTCTTACCTTTACTCACTTTCATCTCATCTGCCTTCATTTTTTCATTCCATTCTCCTATCCTTTGCTGAAGTTCATGCTCAACCTGCCTGTAATGCCACAACATCTGCATGCAGCAGCTTTGTTGATCTGTTCCCTACAGCCTGTTTACTAATGTAGTCTGTCACCAGTATGAAATGCAGTGGGCTCACAGCTTAACCCTAATGCACACCTACTCCCATTCAGAACCCTTATTTGAGACAAAGCACTGTTTATATATGAGTCATTGGGTCCTTGTACATACCATGCACTAATTCTGTCAATGTTTCTGGGGCTGTGAACTACCACAGGACTGCCAAAATCAGCTTTCTGGGAATCTTTTAATATGCTTTCTCTGCAGCTAGGAATGCCCATTTAAACTCTGCTCCCTGTTGAAATGTCAGCACTCAAAATGCTGAGAGCCGAAAAGCTGAAAAAAAAAAGACCAAAAAACCCAGAGAAGAGCAAATCTCGAAAATTGCTCTTCTCTTTAAAACTTTTTTTTGCAGGAGAGGCAAGCCTATCCCACCCCTCCCCACCAGCGATCTCCCCACACTCACTGAACATATATATACCAACTCCAAGATTGAAATACCTTATTGGAGAGAAGGGAATATTCCAAGAAATGGCATCTCAGACTTAGTATACGTATGTAAGTCCATTCTTTCGGCAATTCAGTCTCCACCTTTCAGGACTCGCTCTTGTGGGTCCCGACATTTCAAATGGTTAATGTTGGACTTTTTCCTCATCTCTAGCTTCTTCTGAACTATCTGTCTCACTGCAAACAATGGGTCACTTGTGCTGCATCCTGACCCGTATTCAAACTGCTCATTTCCCATCTTACTTTCTACTACTCTGCATATTCATTTGTAAGTCACCCTCTCCAGAACTTTCATGCAGTGTGACAGGGGTTTGATGCCTCTGTACTGCCCATAGTTGTGGATCTCCCCTTTGTTTTTGTACTCTGACACTAGCATGCTTATTCTCCAGTCATCTGAGATATACCTTTCTCTCCATACTACTATAAGTACCCTCAGGAGCCATTTCTCTCCTATCTCACCCAATATCTTTGACCATATCAGCTGTAACCTCACACGAGCCTGTTGCTTTCCCTGACTTCATTTACCTTAGTGGTGTTCTTACTTCCTGTGGGGTGGACTCCTCACTCTTCATCATGTCTGGGGCAGTACAGCTTCTGTGGGATTTTCTTTATTCAGAAGCTGCTAGAAGTACTCCTTCCATCTGCTTTGATGTCCTGTAAACTGGTAAGCAGGCTGCTGCTGGCATTCCTCATGCAGGGTGTCTGACTATCTTCTTTCTCTTTCTGTCTTTGCCTTGAAACCAGAAAGTTTATTTTTGCCATCTACCAAGTTACTTTCCCGAAGCTGGTAGAGGCCTCAGATGCCTTGTTCTTTGCTATTGCAACTCCTTTCTTAGCCTCTTTGTTAGCTATCCAGTATTCTGTCTTAGCCTGCTCTGTTTTTTTTCTATCTGCCATTTTTCTTGCATTACTTCTTTCTTTTGATGACTTCCTGGACATCTACATTCCACCAACAGCTTTCTTGTATACCTGATTTCCATAAGTGGCTCAGGCCTCATAACTGTTCTATAGTCCTCACACATGCTGTTTTGAGGTGCTGCCATTCTTCTTCAAGTCCACCTATTTTCAGCTCTTCCTGAGGTGCTAGTGCCCTGAGTAATTCCTTAAATTCTTCTGTTTTCTCTGTGGTCAACGTCCAGGTCTTCAGCCTAGGCTGTGTTGAAATTAGAGCCTTCTCTGACCACTGCTTGCAGCTAATTGTGACAACCACTGGATTATGCTGTGGGACAACTGTTTCACTGGGAATGACTCAGCAATCGCTGATTCTACCCCAGCACACTTTCTTTACTAGGAGAAAGGCTACATGAGTTGCATGTTGACCAATCTTGTATGAATCTTGTGACTGTCTCTCTTGCTGAACCATGGGTTGGCCACCATCAAGACTTTTGCCAGACAGACATATAGAATAGCCTCTCCATCTTTATTCTTGTTGCCCCATCCATGTGGATGCAGAAAGTCCTCAGCCTGCCCTGATATCTGCATTCAGGTCACACATTATCAACACCAACTCATTTTGTCTTACTTTAGCTAGTAGTCCTGCAAGTGCTGTCTGAATAGACTATTTTCCTCACTATCACAACCCTGCTGTGGGGAATAGGCTTTGATTATGAACAGTGCTCTATCCTTACACTGGTGACTGATTGCCATGAGTCTACCACTGATTCTGTTGGCATCCCTCACTATCTTCAGAAGCCTCTCCCTCAGCATAATTCCCACACCATTTCTAGTCTGTCTTCTTGAGTAGTAGACTCGAAGACAAGTAGCTTTCCTGAGTACATAGGATGCCCAGCCTCCTCCTTACCCTGATGTCAATCTCTTCCAAGCTACATCCTATAGGTGAACTTACACTGAGTACAACAATTCATAGTTCACATTTGGAAGGTTGATTGATTTTACATCCAGCTTTTTCACAACAGAGGTACCCCAGACAACCGAAGCTAGGCAACTGGTTATCATTCAGCCAGTAGGGCTGCTGAGCTTTATAGAGAGGGAAACCCTGTCCACTCTTCCCACTATTAGCACTGGAGTTGCCCATGTCCTTTACCAACTTATCACCAGCAAATATGTATGACGACATTAGTCAACATGACCAAATCACCTAGAGCCAATGTCAAGTGCTAGCCCTGATATGGCACTCAGTCCACTCCTATCTTGAGGATACTATGCATCACAGTTGATGCCTAAAGCAGTTTTTTGATGCAATTCTCCTTCATCTAGATGCTGTGTACAACTACATTCTTGGTTGAGTTTTAGATAGAAATACTGAGCATGTTTTTGGGAGGTGGGAGGAGCCTTACACAGACACAGGGAGAACATGCAAGTTCCATACAAGCATTGGCCAGCGGTCAGGACTGAACTTTGCACCTTGTGTATGGGAGGCTAAGATCTTATGCCAGTTGTTTCCTCTTTTACATCCTTTCCACCTGGCTTGATTGATTGCTTAATTTGTCCATTTTTATTGACCAAATTAGTCCCACTAGGCTTGTAGCCTCTTTTCAGAAGAGAGCCGAGGAGGTATTTATACTGCTAGGGGATATTTGGGCAGGGCATCAGCGAACTTCCTCACTCATCTTATTGGTGATCATACAGGGACACAATTCAGTGTGGCTCTTCCTGTCTTCTGTTCCAAGTGTAAAGGAGGCTCGGAGAAGCAGGAAGCATGGAGGAGAATGAAAGTGAGGTAGTTGCAATGGAGAAGGGAAATGCTTTTAATCGAATAGCTGTTGAAGCTAGTATGGTGGACAAGGAGTCGGAAGAGGCCAGAAAGGAGGAGAATTGCAGTGATAATATAATCCAGATGAAAGGAGGGGAAAAATGGGCAGAGGATGGCACAATGCTGGATTCCAAAGATATATTTCAGCAAAATCTTTTTGCAACAGATATTTCTACAACAAAATGTGTTATTACAACCCTCCAATCAGGAGGGTTGTAAGATGTCTACTTAAAAGAATTAATGGATCAAAGTGAGCCATAAGGTGAAAGGCAACATCATGGGGAGAGATAATGGAATGAATTCAAAAGAATGCAAATACACAAGAGAGTAAAGAAGAAGAAGCAAGAGATCATACAAGCCGATAGTGAGACAGGGTAAGTAGAAATTACAAGAAAATATTGTGTAAGGATAAGCAACAAGATGAAGAAGGAACTAGCCAGGTATGAGGTATGGGACAGCATCATAGCACTACTGGGGATAAAACCTAGAGAGGTAACAGCCTTTATTTGTATTAATAAGGATATATTCTGGGACATTTAATTTGAACAAACTCAACATATGGAAACGTTTATAAAGCAATATAATACAAGAAAATACATTAATCCATGGAACTCATATGTGATATTTGCTTTAATAGAGAAGCCAAAAAGAAAGTGTTTTTGCAATTTAGAACTGAAATTGAAAGAGATGATTTGAAAGAGTATTTAAAGACTATATGTAGAGATATGTTGTATGTCACAAACATGTATGATAATAGAGGCTTATGGACTGGGTGTGGGAATGTAGTGTAATAGTGAAAATGTAAGATGAAAAAATTCTGCATTTACCTAATATAATTAACACTGAAGGAAACAATGGTGTGTATTGTGAGATATTGGGGGCAGCCTAAGACATGTTTTTTTATGTGGTAAGGATGATCATTTAACACCTGTGATAAAAATGTTTTCTATGTGGAAAAATAGGTCATGAAGCAAAGAAATGTGAACAGAAGTGTATAAAATGTGAAAAGATAGGCCATTCTTGGGTGGATTGTACACAGCTAGAAAAAATACACAAGAAACAACATTAGTACAGGAACAAGAAAAGATGGAAATTGTATTAGACACTATAAAGGAAATACAAAATGAACAAGTAAATGAAGTCAAAGTAACAATGGATGTGAAAGAGAGTATGAAAGAAATAAAAGATAAGGAAGGAAATGAGGAAGAAGAGATAAGTAATTCAAGTGATGAAGGAGAAAGTAAATGGAAAAAAAGCAAGAAACAAAAGAGATTCCATAGGTAAAAGAGTAAAAGATAGGAAATGTAAGTTCAAAAATGTAAGCATATGAGAGAACAAAAAGTAAAAGGATGAAATAAAATTCATTCGTTACAGTGAGAATCTTAGCCATTAATGTTAACAGCATGAAGAATATTCATCGTAGGTTAGGAGTATTAGAATGGTGTGTGACATTAGATATCAATATCGTAACACTTACAGACATTAGAATAGCAATAGATGAAGAAAGAGAACAAATAAATGTCTTATGGGAAGGCAAATGAATTTGGAAATTAGGTAGTGAAAATGCTCTGGTATAGGCATCCTGTGTAAAGAATGGATAGATATTTTAGATTGTACAATAGTACTCATTGGAAGTATAGTAATATTAGACATAAGATATAAAAATCATGTTTATAGAGTAATTACAGATTATGCATATACCTTACAGACGCAAAGAGAAATCATGTATAGAAAAATAATGGTTCATGTAAATTAAACATGCAAGTAATCATTATGGGGAACTTTAATTGTAGACATAAAGAAGGAGCAGATGCTAAAGTAATTCTAAATATGATTAAATATAATAAATGTATTTATGGGAAAATAAGAATTGGACATACAAAAGTAGCAATTTAAGAACCAAACGTGACTATTTTGTAGTTTCAGACAGTTTGATTATGCTACATCAAGGATGCAAAATTACAGGATTTTCAGACCATTTAGCCATATGGATAGAGATACAAGAAAGAAGGAATTATATAAAAATAGGCAAAAGAATAAAATGAATTAATGAGTCAGAATTGAATGAAAAGGCAAAAGATATAATGCTACAATTAATGTAAGATCATATAAGAGAATTTTATAAAGACCGGATAAGTTGATGAATCATTTTGAAAGAAAACTATAGAAAAGGTGTATTTAAAATGGCAAAAATTGAAAAGACTACAGGACTTTGATGTATATAAAGAAATTAGTAACCAAATATTCAAAAATATAGCAAGTAATAGTGAAGAATTTATAGAAATGAAAGAAAGTTGTATGGAATGAATCAAGAAAAAAAATAAAAGAAGATTGTTTAACAAAGATATTTTCAAGGAAAGAAACACGAAGTAGCACCATAGTTAAGTAAAATGGTTACAGAAAATACAGTACAAGAATAATAAGGGAATTAAAAGTTAAAAAAGGCAACACAGTAAATACACAAGAATAAATTATGAAAACAATCAAAGAATACATAGTAGAGACATTCTCAATAAATGAGATTACATTAAAAGATAGATGGGAATTAAACAAATTAACTGACAAAGACAATAAAAGGATGAAGGAAAAGATTGCAATAACAGAATTAGAAAATGTGCTTAAGACAGTACATGTAGAATCACCAACAGGAATAGATGGAATTGAATACTTAATGTGCAAAAAACATGCAAGAATGGCAAGAAGAATATTTCTTAGAAGTAATGGAAGAATGGTCTGAAAAAGGTATAAATGATGAAAAGATATGCTTAGGGATAATGGAATTTATATGAAAAAAGGGAGAAAAATGGATATAAGAAATTGGAGACCAGTAGTGCCCAATAATGAAAATAAGAGAAAAAAGAATAGCAAACAAAGTTAATAAACTATTATCTCAAACAATCTTTGGAACTAGAAGTTAACAAAGTCAAGAACTGTTAATATTAATAAGATAATTGGTAAATGACATAATAAACAGAGAAACAGAATTATAAATGTTAATAGGAAATATAAATAAACTTTTGAAAAAATTAAACACAAAGCATTGTGGAAATTTCTAGAGGAATATAACATAAGTAATAAAATAATAAATATCCTGACATCAGCTTACATGGAAAGTAAAGTAAAATTAGTAATTAATGGCTGGATAAGTGAATCTATAATACTAAGAAGTGGTATGAAACAAGGAGGTCCAACCAGTAACATCTTATTTGCATTAATTATGAATGCAGTGGATACTGAGATTAATCTGATATTGGAAAAAGCTAAATACCAGACACCAGACAGAATTATGATTCCAGTTATGTTTACATATGCAGATGATTTAGTGTTAACAGTTAAGAATATAGAATGGATGAAAACAGCCATAGAAATGCTCAATAAAGAACTGAAGATGTTGAAGAATAGGATTGATTCTTAATAAAGAAAAAAAGTAAAGGACTATTTTTTTTTTTAAGAGAAATACAAGGCATTAAATTTAATGAAGAAGAGATAGAAATCTTAGGAATAAAATTTGGAAATGAACAATTAAGAGAACAACAATGGAGAGATATGATAGTTAGAATATAAGGTCTTTGCATATTTTAGAGAACATTTAGGCTGTCATACAGGAAAAAGGGTCCAAATGGTGAGATGAAAAGTCAAAAAGCAAAGGAGAGTAGTAGTGCTGAAAGGGCCCAAATGGAGAGATGAAAAGTCAGCAAGCAAAGGAGAGTAGTAGTGCTGAAATTGAATTCAACCTCAAGTCTTGGTGCGTACCTACGAGAGGTGGACCCTGTTTTCACAAAATCTCACCAAGGCAATACTGATATATAGACTATATTTATATAGCATATATCTTGGACAGAAGTAGGTAAAAAATTAGAAGAGATAGCTGGGCGCACAAGACCCAGGATAAAAGAGTGCCCAATCCTGGTAGGTGCACTGGTGCCAGGACTGGAAAAAAATGACAGTGTAGACTCCTCAAAATATGGAAACATTCCTGCAATGGGGCCATGCCCAGGCGGAGGATGACTTCCCTGTTGGAGAAGGAAGTAGCAGTCCACAAAAATCACAAAAACTGATAGGCCAAAGAACAGCCATAAAGATGATAGCATGGACTATTGAGGATAAGAAAGAAATTATGTATCGTTACTATTAAGCAAAAAGCCCAGAATTTCCAGGCACAAGATATACAAAATGATTAAGAGAGAAATTAGAGGAAAGAAAAATACTTCCACAGGAAATACTATCAGAAGCTTCAAATGAAAATTTGCATTCATTAATATAAGAAATTTGTGAAAAACAGTATATTAATCAAGAATATTTGATCTGTTTGGAAAAAGAAGCATCTGGAGAAGTGTAAAAATATAAACAACAAAACCTAGAGATATTTCAAAAGTATAAAAAATAAATGTGGACATGGAAAAGAAAGAGAGATTTGATATGGCGCAATATTTATGCAAAGGAAAAAGCCAAATTAATCAATATAAAGAAGGCAGCCCCAAAGATATTCAAGGAGAAATACATGAAAAGGCATCCAAATATGGAAAATTTCACAATAAAAAAAAATATCACAAAGATGGAAAGTAGAAAATAAGATTAGTAAAGTAAAAGTTAAAAAAATAGAAGTTGAAGTTATGGAGTGCCTACGAAGTGAAGAATTTGGTGTAGAAGGTCTAACACAGGTTACATCACAGCATGATGGAGTGAGTCCCCAAAGTAAGGAGAAACAGAAAGATCAGGAGACATTTGAAGAAGAAATATGGATGTGGGAAAGAAAAAGAGATTTAATATGGTATAATATTTATGCAAAGGAGAATGCAAAACTAGCCAATATGAAAATAGCAGCACCAAAGATATTTGAAGAGAAATACAGGCAAAGGAATCTGGACATGGAAAACTTTACAATACAAAAAATAAGAAGACAAAAAGGAAACATAGAAAAGGAGATTAGTAATGGAGAAGTTAAAGAAATAAAAATTGTGGTTATGGAGTACCTGCAAAGTGAAGGATTCAGTGTATAAAATCAAATGCAGAAAGCACCACAATAGAATAGAGCAATGGATATTCAAATTAAGGGGAAACCAGTAGAACAGGAAGCAATTGGTCAGGTGCCATTTCAAGATATTTTGGAGCCTTCAATAGGAAACCATTATAAACATTCACTTGAAGCTAGACAGCAAGGAAAGTAACAAGAAACTATGGAAACTCTGACACAGTCAATGTTGAGGAGTGGTAGGCCGGTGAGTTCCCATATGATAGAGCAATGGATGGCAAAGGATGAAATTGAAGAGAAGGTGCCACAGGAAGAAGCTATAGACCTTTTTATGGAATCCCCACAGGAAACGGAAAACAAGGGATGTGCCCTCAGTTTAGAAGAAAATGAGCTAAGAGAAGAGTTGCTTGATTTAATAGACATGGATAGATATATTAAGATCAATGAGAGAAATAGACTGCAGAAGGTCAATATAACCCAAAAAGTCAGAAATCTGATAAAACAAATGAATGCAGCAATTAGGACTGTCCATAGAGATCCATGCGATATAACAACAGTAAACAGGATATATTACTGTGCTGCTAAATTAATAACTGATAAAGTTCTACCACAAGAATACAGGATAGCGAGGGAAAGGAAGGGGAGAAATCAAATACCATCATGGAAGTATCAAATAGAGAAAACTATAAAGCAATTAAGACAAGAAGTGTCACTGTTAGAAGACTATAGAAGATGGAATAGATCAACAAAAATACTAAGAAAGATAGAGGTGATAAAAGCAATGCACAGTATTAGAACAGACCAGGATCTATCATGCACTATCGCAAATAACAATCTGAAAATTTCAGCACAGGTGGAAAACCTAGAAGATACACAGATAAATATAAAGGAAAAGTACAAAATAAGCAATTTATTGATTACCCAAAAAAGTTTTATAGAGATTTGGGAAACATGGTAAAAGGAATTGAAAGACCACCAAAAAAAGAGGAAATAGATACATTTTGGAGAAGTCTCTATGAAGATTCTGTGGAACATAACAAAGATGCTAAATGGATAGAAGAAGTAAAAGAAAGAATAAGAAGTTTAAAGGCGCAGGATATGAAATGGAATGAAGTAACAGCTAAAGAGATTGAAACAAAGTTAAGAAAATCCTCTGCTTGGAAAACCCCATGCCCAGATGCAGTACTTAACTTTTGGTTAAAAGTATTAACATCTTTGCAAGAAGATTTAGCCATGAGTAAGAACTATTTATATGCGCAACCCAAACAGACACTAATCTGACTAACAACAGGCAAAACAATGCTCCTACTTAAGAGTAAAACTGCAAGCTACCCTAAAAATTACAGACCAATAACTTGCCTTGTGATGACATATAAACTATACACGGTAATTAGAAGAAAACTCAATTATGGCAGTAGAACAAAATAGCAATAAAAGAAAGTCATATGGAACAAAGGATCGTTTGTTGTTAAATAAAGTCATAGTGGAGAACTGTAAAAAGGGAAAGAATTTAAGTATGGCATGGATTGACTATAAAAAGCATTTGATAGTATCCCACATTCATGGATAAAAGAGTGCTTAAAATGTATAAGATACACCCTACACTGATTGGCTACATTACAGTGACCTTGAAACAATGGCAGACCTCTTTGCAATTAAGCCATGATAAAGGACAGATTATTATCCCAGGGATAAAAATTCAAAGGGGATATTCCAGGATGACTGTCTGTCACTGTTGCTATTCTGCCTTGCCATTAACCCATTAAGCTGTTTACTTAACAGCTTAGGCCATGGCTACAATTTGGCTCCTAGAAAACAACAAAGTGCAAAGACTTCTCATCTTCTCTTTGTTGATGATTTAAAACTGTATAGCTCATCAGATGAGGAACTGAAACCACAGCTGCAGGTTGTCAAAACTTTTTCAGATGATATAAGAATGTCATTTGACAAGAGAAAAAATAGAAAAGGAGATAAGTAATGGGGAAGTTTGGTTTTGTAGAAGTAGAAAAGGAGATTAGCAATGGAGAAGTTTGGTCTTGATAAATGTGCAAAAGCAACCTTTAAAGCAGGAAAACAGCAGCACCAAGAAAACATCAGTTTGGGACAAGAATGTGATATAAAAGAACTGGGGCAAGAGGGAGTATAAATAATTGGGAATTGATGAATAATCAACAATAAAACATGAACAAATGCAAATACAACTTAGTAAGGAATACTTTAGAAGACTTAAATTAATTCCGAAAACAGTGTTGACATTTAGGAACAAAATCCAAGCTTTAAACCAATTTGTTCTTCCTATCCTAATTTACAGTTTTGGAGCAATTGACTGGTCCCAAAATATGTTGGCTAGATTAGATATGAAAAAAGGATGCTTCATGCTCAGTAAATGATTTATAAAAATGTGTGTATACCAAGATTATATATTCCCCTTTCTGAAGGAGGGATGGGCCTCCTTGAAAGTGATTACATGTATAGAGCTACAATTGTGCGACTCCATACATATCTGCTGACCTCAAAAGACCCAAATGTAGTGAAAGTTTTGAAACATGAGGAGAATAAATCTAAGATGTCTTCTCTGCTTGATCTAGCAGAAGCATATCAGCGTCAAGCAGGAATGGAAATCAAATCAGAAGTAGATAAAAATCAGGCAATAACTGAATGTGACAAAAAAACAAAAGAAAGTATATAAGGTAAAGGACCAGATGATAAGGCAAGAAATGCAGAAAAAGCATAAATATAGTTGCAAGTATAGAAAACTTCTGGAAGAACCTCATATTGATCAGGAACGAATGCATGAATGGTTAAGGAGAGGTGAATTAAAACCAAGAGACGAACGGTTAATATTGGCAGCCCACAATAGTGGGCTACATACATGCTGGTTTATAAAGTCCATTGAACATGTGGGAGAAACAGACAAATGTAGGTCTTGTAAAACCAAATTGGAAACAGTCACACACCTTGTTGCTGGTTGTGACATACTAATGGCAGAAGGACTGTATACTGAAAGGCATAATAACGTGGCAAGACTGTTGCACTGGGGATTGTGCAAACATTATGTTACTGAAGTGGCTGAAAGACACTGGAAACATGAGCCACAAAGCATCATAGAAAATGATGAATTTATATCACATGGGATCATTCACTACCAATAGTTCAAAAGACAGATGCTAGAAAACCAGATACAGTGGTCCAAGAAATTAAGTCAAAAGTAGCATTGATCATTGAAATCGCTACACCAAGTGACTACAGTTTCTTGTGTACAGAGAG
Source organism: Protopterus annectens (assembly GCF_019279795.1). Taxonomy (NCBI): domain Eukaryota; kingdom Metazoa; phylum Chordata; order Ceratodontiformes; family Protopteridae; genus Protopterus; species Protopterus annectens. Next base: position 387,893,132 of record NC_056726.1, read on the forward strand.
ATACAAAGTCATAAAATATCATGATCTGCAGGCAGAAATGAGACCAATGTGGAAGAAAGATACACTGACAGCTCCAATAGTAGTAGGAGAAACAGTTCTTACAAAAAAGAATCTACAATTGTATTTAGGTATGTTACCAATCCATGTAACCCCATACAAATTGTAAAAATAGTCATTACTGGGCACATTGTGGGTGCTGCAAAGAGCACTTCTGGCTGACATCAAAGTTGAAATGATACTAATTTCATGAATTTTAATCGTACTTTGACGTAGGAATGGGATCCATTTCTGTCATAGTATTAGAAACCGAAAAGATTTAGAGAAATAAAAAAGAGAAATATCTCCATAATATTAGGTAAAATTACACATTTAGCTAATGTACAGTATGTACAATTCCAATAGCGCTAGAAAAGTATTTAATTAATGTAATTTTTATGCTCATTTTGGGGTCAAGACTAAACCCAGTGAAAGAGGCATTCTTTATGTAAGTAACAAAGAAGGAAGATTGAGTTTGTTACACCCAATTGTATGTGTTTTTTTTTTCTTTAAACTTATATAAAATCTTAGTAAACAGGAAAGATAAAGAAAAGTTACTGACAAAAATCATAGAATAGAAACATAAAGCAATCTGGGAAAGGCTGGAATATTTAAAAATAAGTAAAAAGGTGAATTGTATGGACATTAAATTATATCAAGAGAAAATACTGCTACGGAAAATTGATACAGGAAAGAGGATGTGGTATGAAAATATAATGGAAAAAATGTATTACGTTTACCCTTGGAAACATAAATGAAGAAAAGATCAAAGCAGAAAAATGAGAATTAATAGGTATAAAAAACTTAGAATGTATAGATTTTTTGTGGAGTTTATCAATAAGTAAGTTACTGGTTAAGGCAAACATGCCATGTAAGACAATAAAATATAGAATTTGTTTACTTTGTGGTGAATCAGAGACAACTGAATATGTTTTTATAAAGTGTAACTGGACATTTAAACTGTGGAAAGAAATATGACAAGGATACTTAAAAGAACTGGAGAACATTGAATGTATTAATATGGACATGACTGAATATGGACATTATAAAAATGTAAAACAAAGTGTCATAAACAAACTGGATACAAAATAATTTTATATAATATGGATAATATGGAACGAAAGAACTAATGAAATAAAATACAATGGAAAGTGGTTATTACCAGAGATCAGGTAGCCTATCTACCACAAGAGGAGTGGTTCCTGGCCCAGAAATTGTAGCTATTGGCTGTCTGAGCAGTTTTTTCCATCTCTTTCAACTTTCTGATTTGAAAGCCGCACTTGTACCTGTTTCTCACCTATCCTCCATGGGAAGAGTGTGTTTTGGCCCAGAAATTGTAGTTTGGGCAGTTTTCCAACTCTTGCAACTTGCTGGCTTAAAAGCCTATGTTTGTACTTGTTCCTCGCCTTTCCTGTAACTAGTCTAGTCCAGGTACAGATTTGCTGTATCCAGGACTCTTTGTAAGCTTCTGAGCCCCCCAAGCCTTTCTATGTTGGAGAGAAGCCTTCTAGCTTATCAGTGGGAGTGGTAAGCATTAAGTAGCCTATCTACCACAAGAGGAGTGGTTCTTGGTGCAGAAATTGTAGCTATTGGGCGATTGGGCAGTTTTTTTTCCATCTCTTTCAACATTCTGGTTTAAAAGCCACAATTGTGCTTGTTTTCCACCTTTCCTGTAACTAGCCTAGTCCAGATACAGAGTTGCTGTATCCAGGACTGTTGTTAAGCTTCTGAGCCCCGCAAGCCTTTCTGTGTTGAAAGAAAGCCTTCTAGCTTATCAGTGGGAGTGGTAAGCACTAGGTAGCCTGTCTACCATGAGAGGAGAGGTTCTTGGCCCAGAAATTGTAGTTTATTGACCATTTGGACAGTTTGTCTGTCTCTTTCAACTTTCTGGTTTAAAAGACCACATCTGCGCTTGTTTCCCATCTTTCCTGTCACTAACCTACTGGGTAGCACTAGAAAGCCTTAAACTGATACAAGCCTTCTAGCTTAGAAGAGAGACTTTGGAGTGATTAAGTATCAGTTTTCTGTACTTTCTTGCTGTACTTAACTGTTTTCTGCCTAAACGCAGATTTTCCAGCATTTATTGTGATTTAAAAGCTTGTTTTTTTCACATATTGTACTTATTTCACTGCATGCACTTTTAAAAAGTTGTTTTTTGTTTAAATAATTTGTTTAACTGTTGTAGGCTACACACTAAAGTGTGATAGCCTTTTCTGATCGTTTGTAGTTGTTTAAAGCTGTTTTAAGTGTATTTTTTACTGTTTTTGCCTTATCTTTTCAAAAAAACAAAATAAAGTCCTTGTTTTCCGCCTTTCTAAGCTAGTATAGTCCAGTTTTCAGGCTAGTGCTGAATTCAGGGCTGTGATACTAGTTTCTGAGTTGCCCATACCTTACTTGGATAGAAGGAAGTTTCTCTGTTCACCTGTGAGAGAGGGGAGCTTTGAGCAACCTATCTGGCCCTGGAGGAGTGGTTCCAGCCCAGAAGTTAGTAGCTTATTGGCCATTTTGGGCTAATTTCTATCTCTTTCATTTCCCTACTATAAGAACTGCGTTTGCACGGTTTTGCGCACCGGGATAGTGCTGGTTAGCTTAAATTATTTCCGGCTCCACTAAGTCTCCTCTTCAGTTTTTCCCTTGAAACTAGTCTAACTCTCAGCCTAAGCACTCAAAAAGCATTTTACAACCCAGCACTTGCTCAGACCTAATAGCAAGCACTAATATGCCCTGACACTGATTGCCCAGAAGGGCAAGGCTCCTTATTCACCCCTCACCAACCAAGCGACTAAGCAGTTCACCCTACTATTCAGGTATGACCAAAGGGCAACTTCAGGTGCACTCTCCAGTCCAGCTGGCGAATCTGGGTATCCTGAGAAAATGTTACAACTGCCTCATGTGCACAGACAACCCTGTCCTCCTACCACAAAACACTAACATATGCAAGAGATGCAATTATACAGTCAAACTGGAAGCTAAGCTGTCTCCACCCATAACTGGAACAGACAGTCAAGTGGAGAATGTTAACACTTGCACCACACCTCCAGCCGCACACAGACCTACTAAAACAGCACTGGCAAAAAATACACATAAATACACAAAATCATACTTTGAGGCTCTAAATAAAGACCTCCAAAGCAGACACCCAAACAACCTGCACTTCCCGTCACAAACCAGACAACACATAAAACACAAAATCAGTGTGCCGCACACAATCACAGCCCTTAAGGCAAAATAACATACTTAACACACTAGTAATAGGTGACTCTATATTCAGGCACACTGAAGACCACTCACTAGGCTGGACAAGCAGAAGGTTACTGTTAGCTGCCTGTCGGAAGCCAGAATCCGCCACATAATGCAAGCACTCAGGTCACTCCAGAACAAGTACAAATATGACTCTATCATTGTTCATGTTGGTGTGAATGACCTGAGATGTACCTCCCTGGACTACATGAAAAGAGACATGGAAGAGCTCTCTGATCATGCAGCCCAGGCTGGTATGACCCTGACCCTGAGTAGCATCCTGCCCTCACCAAGAATGATAACTCAGCATAAAGAAAAAATGATCAATTTCAACAATTGGCTAAGCTTCTGGTGTCATTCAAAGGGGATCCAGTGTTTGTCAGCCTGGGACGACATGCTCGACAAGCCACGTTGCTTCGCACAAGAGCTTGCACCTGTCAACCCTAGGCTTTCGAATACTGGCCAAGGCTCTTGCTGCCCCCAGAGTGCCTTTTATAGGCAAGGCTCAAATGTCAAACCCATCTCCGTAAACAGCACAATTAACAAAAAACTGAGGGTTATGCTACTCAACGCCAGGAGTTTAAATCTCAAAATGTACGTGCTCGAAGCACTCCTCATTATGGAGAACATCGACATCTGTGCAGTAACTGAAACCTGGTTCAAGGCTCCAGAGAGCACCCCAGCACTACTGGGCTACAACCTATACCACACGTTTCGGCCACAGAACACGGACTGAAACACAAAAGGAGGGGGTGTATCCATATTCATCAAGGATACCTACACCTCCAGGTTAGTGGCGCAGCATGATACCTCTGAGATCATCCATGTGCAACTAACATTGGGCAAATCTGTAATGCAAATTGTGGCCTGCTACAGATCACCCTCCATGATCTAGGACCACCACTCCACCTTTCTGGAGACACTGCAAAACATGAAGGTCCTACCAAACACCCTGATATTGGGCAATTTCAATTACCCTACCATTCACTGGGAAAACTATTCAAGTACAAATTCCCAGGCCCAGCGCTTCCTGGAATTCATCAACTCAAACACCCTGGATCAGCTGGTAAACTTCTCTACCAGAGGTGAAAACATATTGGACTTGGTCATCACCAACATGGGCGATAGGTGTTCCATACCAGAGGTCAACCCGTCACTGGTTAGATCCGACCATACACTAATCACTCTGGATGTCCACACCCCCATCTAAGGAAACCACAGTAAAAAACTTTTCTAAAGCAAACTTCACCTTACTTAACACAGAGGTGGTAAGTTTCACAGCCCCCATGCTAAAGGATAATGCTGCCCAAGATGCAGAAACCTTTACAAATGCACTCTATGAGCACCTACAAGGATGCATGGATTGTGCCATCCCTATCAAAACCAAAACACACTCCTCTAAGAGAAGGAAACCAGTTTGGTGGACCCCTGCAATAAACAAGCTATACAATAGAAGGAGGAAACTAGTTCAGAAAAAAAGCAAATCCCAAGAAGGAAAGACATCCCTGATCAGTAGCAGTAAGAAACTAAGGTCCCTCATGAAATCATCCAAGGCTAACTTCGAAAGAAAAATAGCCAAGGATTCAAAAGATAACCACAAAGCGTTCTTTAGCTATGTTAAGAATCTAAGTGGCAACTCACAGATATGCACTGAACTAGTGCAAAATAGCACAAAATATACTGAACCTACTGATATTGCCAACATCCTGGCAAATAGATTCATTGCAAACATCACCCCCCTCTCACCTCCAAAAGGGCCCACAACAATACCGGAAAAGTGTAGTATCCCAAAAATCATAGCTGCACAGGTGAAAACAGCCCTTTCAAAAGCCAAAGACAGTGTCAATGGGACCAGATGGTGTCCCAGACTGCTTCTTGCATGAACTGCAGAACGAACTAACCCCCCACCTAAACACGCTGTTCAACCTCAGCCTCTCCACAGGCTACATGCCCATAGAATGGTGCACAGCAACAGTTATTCCTCTCCACAAAGGAGGGGCCACAACTGACCCTGGTAACTATCACCCCATAAGCCTGACTAGCCTGGTCTGCAAGGCTATGGAGCACATCATCATGGAACTCATTAACAAAGACATTGGGAACTTCCAAACACTTGACCCAACCCAGTTCGGCTTTGTTAAGGGCAGATCATGCCTACTAAACCTGGTTGACTTCTTCAAGACAGACACCAAGGCCATAGACGAGGGAAAGGTGGTTCATACAGCCTACCTTGACCTCACCAAGGCTTTTGGCACCATTCCCTACTCGAGTATTACAGAAAAACTCACCAGCCTGAACATAAACCCCTATGTCACGAGATGGGTTGCCAATTGGCTTACAGACAGAACTCACATGGTAAGAATAGCGGGCTCCAGGTCTGACTCTAAACCAGTCACAAGTGGCATCCCACAAGGCTCAGTCCTTGGACCCCTACTGTTCAGCATATACTTCTCAGAAGTACAGGCAAACACATGAGGACTATGGCTAATCAAGTTCGCCAATGACTGCAAACTGGGAGCCATAATTGACTCTCCAGCTGACTCGGACATCCTCCAAAAGGGCCTTACTGAAACGGACACCTGGTGTCAAAGTCATGGCCTCAAGCTAAATACCAAAAAATGCATAGTCATCCCATTTGGGAAAAACAAAACACCCACGAATTACCACATAGGTGGCAGCCCCCTTAATACAGAAGAGGTAATAAGAGATCTGGGGACCCAGGTGGACAGTAATCTCTCCTTTGACAATCATATTGCCAAAGTAGTTAGGAAATCCTTCTATGTGGCCCATCTAATTACTAAAGGGTTCGCATCTAGAAATAAAGAGGTTATATTGCCCCTCTACTCGTCACTCATCAGACCCATCATAGAGTACAATGCTCCATTTGGGATGTACCTCAGAAGACACTTCCAACAGCTGGAAAGACCACAAAAGTACCTCACTAAGAAAATTACTGGCCTCAAACATATGTCCTATGCAGCCCAACTGAAAAAAACTCTGGCTGTACTCAGTGGCATATCGCTTACTCAGAGGTGATCTCTGCATAACTTGCAAAGCCATGTCCAACTCAAAATTGGTGGACATGGTCCACCTAAAGAAATCCAAGTCACTGCTAGACACGCGCTGTTGTGAGCTAACCCTCACCACAACAATAAATAGAACATGCTGGAGCAATAGATTCCTGTCACAGAGACTCCCCATGCTTTGGAACAAAATTCCAAATTACATCAGGCAGAGCCCCTCACTAACACTCTTCAAGAGAAACCTTGATGAGTGGATGGGTAACAGAAAATACACCCCTGGGATCACTTCATTGGCTCTGCTTGACAGAAAATCAGTTAATTAATCAATGGGGCAGCAAAAGCCGACACACTCTGGCTAGGCTTATAAATGTCTTTGGGCAGATAGCCTAGTACCTACCTATGAACCTATGAACCTATGAGATTTTGAAGAAAGTAAGACTTTGGTTGTGGAGAAAAGAGTGGGGGGATTAAAAAATTGAAAAGTCAATATAAATGTAAGACTCAGGTTATAAATATTGCAAATATTGTAAATATACATTGAAAAGTTGTACATAAGATGTATATATTTGTAAATACAATAAAGAACCCCTACTCTTTTCAATAGGTGCCATGAGATCTTTTTATATCATCCTGAGCTACCACCAACTCAATCTGATGAGACCTTGGTTTAATGTCTCATCCAATGGGCAACACACTGAAGAGTACAGCGCCCCCTTATGCTGCACTGTAGTATCAGTAATTGATCTATCTGGTGTGTGAAAAGAACCCACAGCCTTCTACACTAAAGGCAAGTGTGCTACCTGTTGCATCACTAACACTGACTAATCCAAAGCTAACACACTTAGCAAATAAGGAATAGCAAAAGGCATATCTGAGTAGCTTTAAGTGGTCTGTGGGCCATATATATCAACCATTGTCCATGCAAACTCTTTATCCACTTAAAAGCAGTCTTGAAGATGTTAGTTGATCAGCTGATGTGATGTTAACCTTAGATGGGTAGCACTTTCACTGGCCCCACCTGCTGTGGTATCATTCTTCCCGGGAATGTTAATGGTACTGATAAAATTTTGCTGTGTGATCATTTCTGCTGCTCCAGACATATTTGCTAGTCGCAGCTCTACAAATTGTAGTGCATATATTTTTTTAAGCTCAAATATAAATGCCTCAGTGACTTTGTGGAGGACTACAAAGCTTATCCTTCTTTCCTTGACCATAATTTGCATCTATTTATGTACTCAATAGACTGTATTTCTGCATATACGTG